>NC_089323.1:363665-663665 GCF_036669915.1 Pocillopora verrucosa
CATATTCTCCAAACTGTTCTCTATACATTCCCTAAGAAGCTGACAAGGAGAATTTGTTTACCAATCAAGAGCTTCTTTACTTGGTGATCATTTTTCTTATTCTCCTGACCTTATTGTGTGATTTAAGGGTGATAAGGTAAAGAGAAATTAGATGCTTGTCATTCTTAGGAGTCAAAAGGTTAAATGAAAAGAGATCAGTAACAAACCTATAACAAAGGAATTGTGTTTAATCTGAGACTGACTCTTTCCATCAAATCACCGAACAGCCAACCTACTATCAGCAATACCTGCAGTGCTTTCTCTTGGTCTCCCTGTTCTTCATACATCATTCCTAAGGTCTGGAAAGGTTCTGAACACTTTGGAACTGAAAATTGTTATTCAGATCAAAATATTAACATGAAAAAAAAAAGGTTGCATCAATTACAGTGCAGCTACATATTAATGAAATGAAATAGTACATAGGTGTGCATAACAGTGATAAAAGGTCTCCTTCAATGGCGTTCTTAAGGATGAAGCCCACATATGTGTTGTAGGAACCTGCAAGGAATGGCTGTGAAGGAACCCAAAAGATAAACTCTTAGCAGTCATAAAGGTGAAGCTTTATCAAAGTCAATTTTTTGGACATATCATCAAAGCTTTGCACATCTAAAGAGAAGTATTTTAAAAATACCAAAATAAAGAAACTTTAGATCAATATCAGTATCTGGGCAACTGCCCACCTACCCCTCCCTAACTCAACAACAGTCAATTGATAACAAGTTAGAGTTAATGTTGGGTTAGGGGAGGGGTAGATGGGCAGTTGCCCAGGTACTGATATTGATCCAAAACTTTTAAGCTCCACAATTATTACACACCTGTACTTAGCCCTTTACACCCTAACATCAGTATACATATTCTCCCTACTAATCTCTATATATTTCCTAGGGTGCTGACAACGAGACTTTGTTTATTCAGTCGAGCTTCTTTAGTTGGTGATAATTTCCTTTATTCTTGTGACCTTAGTGCTTGATTAAGGGATGATACTGTTAGGAGAAATTAGATGCTCGTCACTCTCTCAAGGGTTTATGTTTGCAATTTATAATTTATTGAGTACCTTGTCGAATAAGCTCCATACAGATTCCTTTAGCTTTCTCAATTTCTCCTCTAGCCCACAGAATATTAGCTTGACCCATGGTTTTCTTTAATTTTGGAGGTAACTCGTACAATTTACGACGTCCAGCTCTTCGCCGTTTTTGGACAGGAATCTCCTCCATGAATTCATCAACACCAGTACCACCATGTTTCTTGGCACTTTTTGCTGCAGCTCCTTGAAGCAAAAGATCTGTCATTCGAACTGATGGCTGGGATGCCGTCTGTGACTCTATATTGCATTCATTTGGATCACTATCAGGAACATGATGTGGTTCACCTGGGAGATCTGTGGTTGGTGCTTCTGTGGATCCAATTTCTGCCAATTTTGCAAACATTGGCTCTGATACAAGAACAGTGATCATATCTGAAAAACAAAACCAGGCATGCTGCTTTGTGTAGTATACATGAACTTCCCTCACAGCAGGTCATCACCTGACCTAAGTTTTCACAGTACATCATAGCTGTAGCCTCAAGGTAAACTTTTGCTTTCACCATTGTTTACATTTATCAAACAACTACATGTACAAGGAAGTGTGGCGTTACGAAGAAATCTTTCCCCTAACCTCTGAATAACTTCAACATTGATTCCTACTAAGACCTCTTATGACAGTAAAATACAGGGCATAAGTTGATGGGGGGTGGGGGGGAGGGGAGCTTGGGTGCTATGGCCCGCACTCTCCCTCACCCCACCTCACTGGGTCTATCTGCTCATGATCGCGTGGGGCATTACATCAAAGGACCGTAAAAAAGAGTGTTATTTTCAATAATAAATACAAATTAAAATAAAATAACTTGCCAGTAGTTTCGCCTTTGTTTTCACTCTCCACTGCTCGTCCTTGGCTTTCTTCCTCTCGTCCGACCTCCTCGACATCTTGTAGGCCGATATCCTCTGTCTCTGCCTCGCCCGATCCACCTCCTCCTATTTCAATCCACTGCTCAAAGCTTATTTCTCCACGTACATATTTCATAAGAGCAGCAATTCGTTCGTCTTCCATTTTAGTTGGGAAGATCAGCACATAT
Organism: Pocillopora verrucosa; assembly: GCF_036669915.1. NCBI lineage: Eukaryota > Metazoa > Cnidaria > Anthozoa > Scleractinia > Pocilloporidae > Pocillopora > Pocillopora verrucosa. The sequence goes on from NC_089323.1 coordinate 365,817, forward strand.
CATGCCAAATCGTCTAATAATTTATTTCCTTCCAGTACGTCCTCCATCTTTGGCCTGGATACCAAGCTTGTCATCCGGGAGTTCGTGTGTAACGTAAAGGCCTTTGGGATAGTATGCTTCACCTGCCTCACACTCGCTTAGTTTGAACGGAAGGTTTTGTTTGGATTACTTTTGGAGTACTTGCATTTCGCTTCCAAATGACTCGAGTTTACGTCGGAAATCTGGGAAATAAGGGTTCCAGGCGAGAACTCGAACGTGAGTTTGAGAGATACGGGCCTCTTCGCGACGTATGGGTCGCTCGAAATCCTCCAGGCTTTGCTTTCATTCTGTATGAAGACTCACGGGATGCTGACGACGCGATCCGTGAAATGGATGGAAAGTTAGTATGTGGAGAACGGATTCGTGTAGAACTTGCTCGAGGTCCTAGTCGTGGCGGAAGAGCTGCTCGGCTTGGACTGACGGAGAAATGCTTTGATTGTGGAAGGGTTGGACATTACGCTCGGGTTTGTACACGTCGACCGCCCGGCGGAAGTCGAGACCGCGATCGAGAGCGGCGGCGCTCCAGATCACGCAGTCCACGGTAAGTTAATACCCACAAGAGGTTGTTCGTTCATCCATGAAGTAATCGAAATCTTGTCCATATGACCTGTATTCACGTATAAAGTGGAACTTAAGAGTAACTTCTATGCTGAAGCAAAGGCAACCATAGGCAAGCTAAGTGAGCTGATTTCATTTTCAATCTTTAATCGACGTACATTTTTTTTTCCTCCGAAAGTAGAACTGATTTCGAGAAAGTCTCAGGTCTGAAGTCTATTCTTTTCGATCAGAGTCCCTCGAAGCAACCCAAAGTTTAGTGTACCCAAAGATGTAAGCTTTTTTTCATTAAATCATCTGTATCACATATCAAAATATTTGTAGATAGCATGTGACAAGTTGGAAATATCTCCCACAAGACACTGTTAACTAATAATACAGAGTTTTGTTGTTTCATATATCAGGATTATGTAAATATTGCGTCAGTTGTGAAATCAACTGGCATGCGGTGTGCGTCGCCTACACCTTCAGAGGTGATTCTACCCACCCTGAGAGTGCTTCTTCTACTCTACTCTCCCCTGCGGCATCCACGAGCGTCATGCGTTCAACCATCTTCTCCGACTACAAGCTTTATGCTTTTAGCCTCTACCCACGAGCGTGCAGGTTTAAACAAATCACTTCCCTTGTGACAAACTTAGTGCGCACTTCACAGCGTCACTTCTGTTACTTTTGTCAGTAAGTACAAACTTTTCCACAGTAGCGTGATTCATGCATCTCAGTCTTATTACAGATGGGCAAAGGAAAAATGCTGAGAAATGCAAATTGTCTAAGATCTGTAGTCTAAGCAATGGATAACAGTTTAAAATTAATTTGGTTTCTTAATACTTAACCTTTTTACCTCTAAGACTGACTAGCATTTAATTTCTCCTCACAATATCACCCCTGAATCAAACATTAAGGTCAGGAGAATAAAGGAATTGATCAGCCAACTAAAGAAGCTCTTGAAGTAAGACAAACTCTCCTGTTCAGCACATTAGAAAATGTTTAGAGAAAAGCAAAGAGATTATTTATGTGAGGGTGAAAAGTGGAGAGGTAATTCAGGTGATACTGATGCCTTCCAGGAACAGAGGCTTAACTCACTAATGCAGTTGTGTTAACTGATCCCTTTGTTTTTCTTTTTAAATGCAACTACCGGTAGTCATGTTAATTGCCTGTGCTTGCAACAGGGTATTTAATTGTGTGTGAGTTTGCCAAAAGATTCGGGACTGCAGGGTCCAAAACTAACTTTTTCATGTGAGTGTGTAGTAGCCATTAAACTTCTCTGTTTTGATTGCCAGACGGAACAATTTGGTAGCCAAAAAAGTCATTTTTGCGAAATTTTCACCTTCCAGCTCCAACAAACATTTAAAGTTTCCCAAATTTTCCTTATTGACCTAAAATACATTTTTAGTCATGAATGAGGGGTTGTCAGTTGAGTGTATAAAAGCACAGTAAGAGAAAATGGCAAATGTGTTATTTCTTGACATTTGTTTGCATGATGCCTGCTGGCATCAAGCATTGAAATTCTGGTTGTGTATAACCAATTTTCAGTCACATTGGTGATCATTTAATTGCAATTTCTGACCCTGTCTCTCACAATAAAAGAAACACAAAATAATAATTTTATAAACTGTTAATTAGATTGTGTGATCCTTTGCCTTCTGTCAGCTGTCGTCTCTGACATGTTTATTTTAACTACTGATGTTTCGACTTTGATAAATGTGATGGTTTTCTCCTTGAGTTTCTGCTAAAATTAAAGGTAGTCTTCAGCTTTAATTTTTTTTTAAACCTTACAGATTAAAATTCAATACTTGTGAAAGTTTAGACTTTATGTTAATTACCTGTTTGTGGTCATAAAATTTGATGCCAATGTATGGCTGTAAAGTAAAGATGAGATTCATTCACGAATCATTTCCTTTAAAATGTAAACTGATTATTCTAGCATTGTAGATGAAGCTACCTTTTTTCTGTAATGTGTTTCTTTTTGGCTAATAATTAGAGCAAACTAACCACCTAAACACACAGGTGATTGTAAGTTTCTAAAATCTTCTCTTGAGCTTAAAATAGAACTATGGAAAAAAGCAGGAATTTTCTTGTGTTGTTGGAGTTGTTCCAAAATAAAATACATTGAAATTTCGTCAAATGAATGAGAAAAAATATTTTTCCTCCCTAAAATGACATGTTTGCATAAGATGAAGTATGAAAGGTTTTATTAATGCAAGAAATGTCGATTCTTGGCTGGGATATGAGGTGTTTTTTCAGTAGTAATATGCTGTAAGTAAGAGGAATAAATGGAAAAACCTCTCTTTTTCTAGATTAGACTAAATCTGGAATTATCTGAAAAAATTTGAGACCCAGGAATAACCCTAGCTTAGAGCAATTTTTTTTTCTTTCATGTTGTAAATATTTCTGGTTTTCAGTGACCTTTCATTTATTTGTCTCCGGAAGCTCATTTTTTAAAAATCTGTTTTCTTTTGAAAATAATCAATTGAATGTTTAACTAATTACATTCATTTGCAATTTAATTCTTTAGATCCCGTTCCCGTTCTCGTTCACCCAAACGAAGACGCAGTCACAGTCGATCTCAGTCTCCAAGGTTAGATAAGTTTGTGAAGTAGAAAGTACTGTAGACCTTTCAAAGGTTGTGTTCATCGCAACACCTCAACATTGCTAAGAAATTTAATTTTACATTCTTGTAAAATAAAGCAAAATTGGTTCATACCATAATGCTTTGTTACAGTACATTATTTCTCAGTGAGTACAGGTGTACATGCATTTTGATTGGTCATTTTAGTGGACCGTATTTCACTGTAAAGCCTGCTAAATTCAAAATTTTATTTGAGATATAATAAATATCTTACTAACCTTATTTTTTTTTGGTCTGTACTGTAAGTTATGGAACCTTGGTTTTTTTTTCAGTTGAATTTGTGACACTGTTGCACTTAGGGCATAAACTTATGTGCAAATAGTTTAGTCTACAACTTACAGTATGGACCTTGAGCTTGAAAGAGGCACCATCATTTTGTCTCCCTTTTTTTGCCCATGTTTCAGGAGGAGACGCTCTGCATCAAATGAAGACAGAAAATCGAAATCTCACTCAAAATCTCACAGTAAGAGCCGTTCACGCAGTCAAAGTGAAGAGAAAATCACTAGAGAAAGGTGAGGGTGAATCCTTTTCATGAAACTTTTCTGTGTTGTACAGCAGCCCCTGGTTGTTTGGAGGGTGGTTAACACTATTCAGTGATAAATCTCTTTCCAGTGGATGGCAAAGTATAATTATTTTTCCTCACCTATCCACTGGTTAGCAATCCATCTTGTCTGTATTTTGGGTTTGCATTATCTACCCTGTGATCAACAAGGCCCAGAGTGTTAATTTGACTTGTGCTACTGTATGTGGCTTGTATTTCACAATGATATACATGAAGGTTTGAAGAGTTACTATTGTAAATGCAAAAAGTCTTCTTTCTGGGGTAAACTTGTTTAGGGTCAGAAAGGTTATTGAGCTGTTTTTAATTTTAGAAGTGCAAGTCCTGGTCCTGACAGAAAGCAAGAGCAAGAGAAAGAAGACTATAAAAGAAGGGAAGAAACAGGGAGACAAGCTGAAGAAGACAGGCCAAGGGCAGAGGAGGAGAGGGAGCAAAAGTCTCGCAGTGCCTCACCTAGGCCAAATGACACTGACAGCCACTTTAATGATGACAACGTGGAATAACAGTGTGGCTTCTCTCACTTACAGTGTTGTCCAGTTATTTCAGTATTTGTAGATATTCTTCTAAAGTCTGTAGCTTTTAATCAAGAAATTGCTTGAAGATTCAGCTGTAGCTATGGTTTTCCTTGTCTAGATTAGCTAGTTGGTGAATATTGAAGGAATTCTGGGTCAAAATGTAGCTGTTGGATTGGGCGGGGTGCAAGTGGGTCCATGTTGTGGTAACAGGTCAGGCTGTTTGGTGTGAGGCAGGCCCTTTTGTCACCTTAGATTCTTTGATAACCTAAGGCTGGTATGGTGGTGTTACAGGAACCCACCCACTTGATACTCAGGATTCACAAAACAAATATAGTTAATTATCTCCAAATTTTTTTTATCATTAGAAGTAGTAATGGTATCACTTGCATCGTTCTTTATTACATACTTTTTCTGTTACCTGTCTACAGTGTTTATTATGGTTAGTATATTGTGTGAGTTTGTAGGCGGGGAAAAATTAAGACCCATTTGAAATCTATGCAAATTAAGTCAAACCACCAAATTCAATTGTTAATGTCATTGGAAATTTAGTACTGTTATAAAATACCTGAGTTTTACTTCTATTGCTTGTGTGTGCCTTTGTAGCAGTTTATTGTCTCATAACTAATTACTTGTTTAATGAAATGGGGTTCCTTTGGTTTCCATTGCAAGTTGCCAGCTGCTCAGGCACTTACAATTTTGAAGGGATACATTGTTTTCCAGGGGTTTCAAAATGTTTGTAAGTAGGTGTCCATGAAAAGTCCATTGAAAGGTAATTATTTTGACCAGAGTAACCAGCGACATGTTGGTGAGTAGCCAGCAGAATTCTGGTGGTCACTGGCTTGTTTTGGAACCCCTGGTTTTTTCCTCATTACCTGTACAGTATTTATAATCTTTTAACAGCACTTTTTGGGGAACAAAATTGCTTTCAGTAAAGTATTTTGATTTCACTGAGATGGTTCTTTTTCCACTTTCTTATTGTTTTACACTTGCTTATTAGCTTAGGCATATCTTTGCAATGAAGTCAGTTGTTGCACTCCATATTTTGGGGCAGCATCAGTATCTTTCTTCTCCATACTGTTCTACATACGTTTCCTTTAACACAGGCCAGGGGAATTTATTTGATACTCAATCTTTTAGTTGGTGATCATTTCTTTTATTCTCATCACCTTAATGCTTAATTTGGCATTGGTACAGGACAAATAAGATTTTGGTCACTCGTGGGAGTTAGGGCTAAAAACTTATGCTTTTAGTACATCTATACTTGCACACTTTGTGATTAAATTACTTCATGTTCAGCTAACGTGTTGCTGTTAGGGGGCTGTCGTCATTAGAATTCATGGAATCAATGAACCCCAAGCGTGTAGAGGGTGAGGACAGCTAGATTACAACACCGTATTCTTTGTCCACACCGCATGTGTCTCAAATGCCCGACAGCCCTAGCAACACCACTTCTGTTCACTGTCAATGTAAGTGGCAACCACAAGTTTCATACAGAACCAACTGAGCAGTGACCAAATGCTGAAATGAAAAGGAAATTTCCATTTATTCCATGTGCAACAGAATGCCTACTAACTTGTGACCAACAGTTGTGAAGAAAACAACTTTCGGTGGGGCACGTGTTGATCACAAGATTTAGGAGCGAGAAGGGAGAGAGAGGACCCTGGAAACGAGATTGTGAATGCACATGACCTCATCAAATTTGCCACTGACAGAAACCGAAATGCTGCTTGACGTGTTCTTGAAAGTACCTGAATCGACTTTGGTGTCAAGTTAGAGTGAAAATGTAAGAAGTTTTTGTTAGCGTCCCATTAATTTTGCTGCTATAAAACAGTTCACTTGATTATTGCCCAAAGTACGTAGTCGGCTGACTTAGCCACTACGATAAGCGCAACAAACGCATTTTACTAATTTCTTTCACACTCAGTTCAGTCGATCATTCAGTTTGATCTATTACGACCACCGCTGCAGTCTCGTTACAAGCGAGGCATTGAATAACATTCTAAAAATAGTTTTCTTTGGAAACCGAAATTCCCAAAAATGTATATCAGTTTTGGAGAGTTTGCAAAAAGAAGATTGTAAACCCGACGCGTACCAGGAAATTGGATTTAATTCTCTCACTGAAATGGACGCCACGAAAGAAGACGAAAAAGCCAAAGAGTTAAATTCATTGTTCGAGTCTATTGGGCAGCAATGGCAAGACGCGTATGAGGGACTGAAGAGAAATAGGGCCGAGTACAATTGTCTTTTAGATCATATATCGGAAGTTTTGAGCAAAGTTAATCCGGAAAGTCAAATCACGCTTCGTCCTTATGGAAGCGCCGCTGAAGATTTAAAGTGTCTGGAACCCAACGATATTGGCGATGTGGACATCATGGCCTTTCCGACTTCTGAGGACTTCATAATTCCCGAGAATTTTCTCGAATATTCCCCTGACAATCCACTGCATGTGAGAATCAAAGTTGGCGACCGTCCCGTATTTCAATCCTGTCTTTATGATGGTACACAGTACTTAGCCACCTCTGCCATTAGAAAGTTCCATAAAGATATTTATGGGAGTTCACTGCCTGATTTAGTTGAACGTTTGACACGCACATTTTCCGCACTGCCTCTTGGGAAGCTTTCACCCTTGGAACATGTCAACACCTACCTAAAGAACAAGACCTCGAGTCCAGCTGTCACTATCGATTTTTCTCAGAGGTTTGGCACTATTTTCAACGACCAGACAACCCTCGATACCCAAGATTATTTGTCTCTGGAAGGGTCTCTGAAGGCAGCTGACTGGGATTTGATGGCTCATGTAATCTGCATGGGGAGAGGAATCGAGTACACAAGGAAACACGCCGAAGTAGTGAGCGACTTTGTGCAATCTCTGAGTGATTTGATAAAAGAACAGCAAAAGAATGGTCTGTCCTTTTCATCTGTTTTTCAAGAGCTTTATTTGAGCAATAGAGCGGAAGGGCTTGCGAATAGATTTCGAGAGATTGAAGCTCCCTCGCTAGTTGAGAAGATAGGGATCTTCTTACAAGTGCCTGCAGAAGAAAGAAAAGAGGAACAATTTGTTTCTCCAGAACAAAAACAAGACAGTGTGTGCGAAACCTCAAGTGCCATGCTTCATACGAAATACGAGGGTGGACGCTCAAATGGAGACGTCTCTTCTACATCGAGCCATTCCACATCGGTTAACGTTATACCTGCGCAAGAAGCCGAAAGGAAAGATGAAGACAGAATTGTAGACAATCGTAATGAAGAGCGCAGTGAGGCGAAGGAAACTCATGCACCAAAGAAAAAGAAGACCTCTGAGGCAGAAACTAAGACGACCGAGTCTCTAAGGAAACTGTATAATGACTGTATTCAACATTTGTTGTTAGCAGAGACGGATGAAACGACAGGAAATGCCCCACACGGGACGGAACCATCCAACAACGTTACAAGAACGAATTCCTATCATCAGGCATCCGGAATAGATTTTGTTCCCGCATTGCGATCTCATGGATGGCCGAAGGTAGCTCAAGATTGGCTCAAACAAGAGCGCAAATGGCCTTCCCCAAAAATGGTCGAAAGGGTTTTTCAGGAAGGAGTCCATTTGGTGGTAAAGCCGCCAAAGAAAAATGGAAATCCTGATTGCGATTTTAGAATCTCGTTTTCTCACGCAGAGTACCTCCTGAGTCAAGACATGAACGACATCCAACGAGAGTGCTACCGATGTTTAAAGAAATTTTACCGTGCTTATCTTTCCAATGCGGAAGGTTTGGAGTCATTCCACCTCAAGAACCTCTTTTTACAAACAATAGAGGAGACTGGGGCCGAGATGTGGACCGAGAGAAGACGGGCCGAGTGTATGACGAAACTACTCGGGAAGCTGTTGAAAGCTTTGAAAGACAAGGATTTGCGACATTTCTTCGTGAGATCGTACAACCTGTTTGGAGTAGACTACATTGAAGACCCAAAGATTCTCGAGTCCCTCGCCGAGATGGTTGAGAAGATTATGGAAAATCCTGAGGAACTGGCAACGGAAATAATAAAGAATGGAGAAGAAGAGCTGAAGAAAGCGTGCAGTTCACTAAAGAAAAACCATGGACAGTTTGGTGATGCCGCTGTGGAACATCCACCCAAAAGCAACAATCACACCGAGAGGAAGGAAGCTACTGATGATGCAAGTGAAGGATATCGATATCACGATCTGAAAGATATCTACCTGAAGATCAGTGATGAGATGATAAACATCGCTTACAGCGATACGGACTGCAATGTTGAAACCTTAGAACCCCTGGAGAGGTCCGTCGTGGAACGCTTGAAAGAAGTCAGGCAGAGTTACCCCAATATCGATGCTCAAGACGTTCTCAAAATATTCGACTTTTTTTGGAACTTAACCTATTTCAAAGTTTGGATAAGCTCGGAGCCTAACTTGAGGCGTCGTATGCTTGATGCAATTCGTGATGATGTTGAAAGTTGGAGGGGCACGATGGACGCCAAGGAAGACTTCCCTTCATCAGGGGATAGAGCAGCTCCACCAGCCATGATGCAATTTGCCAATTTCTTGGACTATAGGAATGTTTTGCCAGCTGGAGCAGTGACACAGTGCTTTAGTAAATTTTTTGCCAACAACTTTAGACAAATTAAGCAACCAGCGGTTGATATAGACGAACTTTCATTGGACTAAATTAGCGCCACTTAGTAAGCTTCTGTAACCGAAACAGTATCTCATTGCAGAGTGGAATGTTGGTTTCCGCATGTTTACCTCAAGGGCATTTTGTTTTAGTTAAGGGACTTACCCACAGTTGGCGCACTCTCTTAAGTAAACATATGGCTTAGAACAAGAAACACTGCCTAGGTAATGTACCTAAGAATTTCCTTAGAATTGGCATTGCAAATTATCTAATCGCCAAGTTTTTTTTTTTTTGTAGACATGACATATTTTTGTTGTTAGAGAATCGAAACCAGAGGAAAGCACCGTGTAAAAGGCTCATTTATTTTATGTCATAATAATTAAAATAATATTATTATCAGATTTATTTTTTCTTTTTCTTGCCGCTTTTGAGTAAGTCAAGTCCATTGATGTACTTCTTAGGAATCTTGTATTCATCTACAAAAGGGCGGAAAATAAACTTTAAGTTTGTTAGATATTATGCATAAATTTTGCTCTCCAAATACAACCCGCATTTGCCAGAGAATATTCTGAAGAAAAACCGTAATTCTGCCAATAAATTCCATTGTCCTAGTTAGCAGCATCTATCAATAAGAACATTTTTCACGAGGTGACTACCCTTGGTATAGCACTTTTTTCCTCAATACCCCACGCACATTTGTTGGATTTCAAGAATACAGCTAGATTTCTCCTCTGTTGTATAAACGACCAAACACTAACCTAGTAGAAATTTCGCCACGATGTCCACTTGGTTTCCTTGCACTAAAACCTGCAATCCAGGCGTAGTATGTTTCCCCGGAAGCTGAGAAACTATAAGGAAAATAAGGAATTGTTACAGGCACGAGATGTGTGAATATTTTAGTATTGTGTCCATAGGATGGAAAAAATAAGACCCTCGATATAAACACGTTTATTACCTGAAGTACTAGATGCAGCCTTAATTTGCACATTGTGAGCAAATTCTTGCGGATCAATCCCGTAGGATTCAAGATTACGGATCAATGTAACCTAAAATTAAAATAACAAGCTGTTATTGAAGCCATATTTAATTTCATTGGCAAAAGAAAGATTGTAACAGAACTCGAATACAACATAAGGTTACTTTTCTACACGAGTGTTGCTCAATTCTCGTATTGTCTCACTAACTTCTACCTCGTGAACGAGGATTGGGAATCCCTCTGAGAGAGTACGCCAGACTTAAACATCATGAGTTTGTAAGCGGGGTTTTGAGCGCGTTGCTCAAAGTGTTTATTTGCTTAATACTTTTGAGAGGTGTCTGACGAGTCCTTGGCCAAGAGAAACCATTTCATGTCAGCGATGTCAATTCCTCTGTTAAATACCTTTTTGTTGCCCATTCTTTGTTCCACTTTAATTTCGATAGATTCGATTTTCCCTTTCCTGTTTGGATAAAAATAAAAAAAGCGAGGATGAAATCACTGACTAACAAAACACGTTAGTAAAAACACCCGAAAGGGGGGGGTTTCATATAATGGGTCACTCAGGAATATTGCTACTCCACCCTGGATGCGAGACGCGGTGGCCTACTGGTAAGTGCGCTGGACTAGAAAGCGAGAAGTCCGGGCTCAAGACCTGGCCTTGTCATCATCCTTTGTCTTTGAGCATAACACTTAACATTCTTTTTGCCTCTCCCCACCCAGGAGTACAAATGGGCACCGGCGAATTGTCAGGGAAGCCTGATGAAACGCAGAGGGGTTAACCTTGTGATAGACTGGCTTCTCGTCCAGGGAGAAGGGAAGTAGAAATACTCCTTGTCGCCTCATATTATGGAAATCGGGATAAGCTCCGGCTAGATGTGCCACCTGGCTTGAGCACAGACTTAAATAACCTTACCTACACACTAACCCTGGATCTGATCTTAATCGAGCGCTCCTTATTTTGAAATCGGTTGTAGTGGAGTCTGGGGAACATGGTACAAAGGGCGAAATCGTGTGATTGCAAATTAAAAGTAAATCAAAATACCCGCATAAGAGGAGAATGTTTGGAGAAGAGTCCTCCCGAATACCGATGCTGAAAATGTTTTAGCGAGTCAATGAAGATTTTAAAAAAGCCAGTCTTACTTCTTACTCTCTTATATTGATCAGATACACTGGGAAGAACACAACTTCTATATATATCTGGCTACAAAAATACAGGTTTCACTTCACCTGACTATTGACTCCTGGCCTGGAAGTGTTATTCGATGACAGTTATTCATTTTCGACGACACTCTGTTGGGGCAAAGGAAAAGGCAACTATTGAAAAGACTGAAAAACTAATCTTGGAAACGAACCAAATGACTTAATTGCGTAGTGAGAGGACAAGAGAATTATTTCCCAAGCACATTTACATTGTATCAAGGACCTACCGAAGAGTTAATTTATATTCGATCTAGTGTGCTAAATTTCTTCCGATCCGATGAGGTATTGTGAGTAGCGAGACCGCAGTAAATATAAAAAAAAGTTGTGTTAAAGTGCCTTCCAAAGGATATTCGTTTCTTTGGTGTTTCGTTCGACCAACAACTTTGCACATCGAGTTTGGATAAAGTTAGAGAGAGGGAGAGGAAGAGAAAGGAAATTAGTTTTGTTGATAAAAACGTCTCCGAAAGAGAAGGGAAATGATTTTTATTAACTAAGAATTCACAGTACAGACACTCATCGACTTTTTGTCATGAACTGAAAATAACTTGATCAGGAATCAACGTATCCTAGCTGACGCCCTGATTGCTGTGTGACAAACTCCTTTTTTCGAACTACCATCAAATATTGTAAAACTCTCTTTAAAACGTCATTCAGTTACCACTGTATAAACTAAGATAATCGCATAACGTGAAAACATGCAAACAGGGCTGATGGGGAACAACAACTCACAATGCAAACACAAAGATGTATAAGCACCTTTCGAAGAGCCGATCCCATGGAAGAACTTCAATATTCTCGTTTTTGTTCAGGAGGATTTTAGTCAGGCTGGGATCTAGTACAACCACTCTGAGAAAAAAAAATCTTGAAGTTATAAGAAACGTGGGCAATAATTTTATAATTCTACATCGGTAGATTGATACAGTTCATTTGCGAACCAGACATCGATTAGATATTGGACTGAGAATTTTTAGTGATGTCATGTAAGCGTTCATAGTTGGCAATTTTGAATTTCACGTCAGCGTTTGTGAAAAAGATAAAAGAAAGGATATGTATATTACTACTCGTCTGGTAGTTTTATGTCCGTAAATACTATCAATTGACATCCATAGTTCAGTTGTATTGCACTTTCCTTGCAAGGCTTCATACAGTTACAAGGCACGATTCTAGAACGTTGGATTCTTCACACTCTGTCAGCCCTTTCTTCTTATAAGTCAAATAATTAGTCAATTTGACATTGGTGCGTGTACGAATTTCGACCGAAAATCACGTCTCATTTGACCCAGACGCTTACACCCGAAAAGATGAACATTGAGTACTGCATCAATTAATTCTGTTCGGGTTATTACCAGCGATTCTGTCCAGTTCTTTAAAACTGCGCTAGTATAGTGAATGTTGCCAAAGGGTAGGGATGGGAGACATTTTGTGGTACATACCTTTTGTCCTCATTTGACATAAGGTTGTGAGCTTTCACGTAATTCGTCATGGTCGTCCGGACACCAGCATGATTTAAAACATCATTTTTCCTGAAACAAAAGATAGGTAAGGAATGATTTAATACCAGATAATTTTCTGACACAACGATGAAATTTGTAAGACCTTCCTCTTTCAGTGGGTTTGTGTCATATTCATAGAAAATTGGTGGAAGTTTTCTATCTTGCTTTTGTGCTAAGGATTGTCATGGAAAGCTTCAGACAGCTTGTGATTTGAAAGCCGTCTGATACGACAGAAAACAGACAAATCTCTATGGAATAAAATCACAATCGAAGAAACTAAGCTGGTGCATGTTGAATAAAGACCTAAGAACCGATACAAACACATTACACCAGCAGTTTTCGTACCATCTTATTCTTTGAATACAGCTCGTTGTCTCATGTCTTACCTGAATCCAAATTCGGAAAATATCGGTAACAATGCTGCAGATACGGAAAACAGCTCTTCGATACATGGAGGCTATAAAGAAGAGCATAACGATCAGTTAATCGACTTGACATATAAGGCTCCGTCCAAGGAACACTTCTTTCTGTAACGCCACAAACCAGGGGAACAAAAGACTCCTGGGTCCAGCAACTTTCAACTGAATACCAAAAGGAATTCAGGGATTGTACTTGTTTCACTAACTACGCCTTATGATTAGTCCAGAAAACTTGTGCCAGTCTCTCGACCAATCATATGCTAGATTATAGCCAATCGCGACTGGGTCACTCGCGTTTTCCCGCGCTTGCAACCGTTTGCTTGTGGTTACTACTGTCTCGTGACATTTTTTCTTTGCTCTGATTGGCCATTGTGATTACTTTGGTTGCGTTCAACCGCACTCAAACAAAAAGCGCTCTCTATTACGATTTGTAACATTCTGTCAACCGCATCACTTTGAGTTTGGTTGTACATCACGTAATCGAAAACTATTACAAAGCATTCTAAATGTATTCTTACCGAGCAGAGGGCAATTCTTTTTTAATATAATTAATGGAAATTTTCAGTCGAGTGTCGAAGGTAATTCTGGCTTGCCTTGGTTTTCCTCAACTTCGCTTTGTGATTGGTAAAGAAAACTCGCGTCATCCTCTCAACCAATCAGATGCAAAGCTTAAGACAATTGCGACTTTGTTATTGGCGTTTTCCCGCGCTTCAAGAGGTTTGTTAGTTCTAACTTTGAGTCCTCATTGGTTAGTGTTGATGTTAATCTTTGTTTTGATTTGTCACTGGTCTAAAAGTGCCAAACGACTAATACTAAGATTGAAGAGAATTGAAAAAAATTTCCCAATAATAGGAGAAAAAGGCGCACGGTAATGTACTTCTCTCGCGTTCCCATTTGCATGTAGCTTGAATACGTATATACATAAATTTTTAGAATGAGATTAAAAAAAAAAAAACTGCTGTAACACTATATAGAAACAGATAAGACGCACCTCTGTGCTGCAAGAAGAAGTAGAGCTCACTTTTTCGTTGACGCTTTCAAAAACTGGCGCGTTTACTTTAAAATCCTTCAGCCTGTTCAAAAGAATGTGTAGTATTAAAATCACGCAGGGAGAAGCGTAAAACATTTTTAACGTGAAATAGCATTGATATTTCAATATCATAATTTAGAGTACATTGACCCAACCAAAAACCTCGATTTATCAATCACATCTCGCATTTTGTGTGGTCTTCCAAGCGTGTGATTGATGTTTTGTTTACAACACTTTTAAATCTGGTGCAAAACTGTTTTTAGTCAAGTTGTTCTTGCCTTCCCCATCATCGTTGTTGTTGCCATGGTTGTTGTTCTTGACGATGACGTCGTTGATTTTGTTTTTGTTGATGTTGTTGTTTTTGTTGATGTTGTTGTTTTTGTTGATGTTGTTGTTGTTGTTGTTGATGTTGTTGTTTTTGTTGATGTTGTTGTTTTTGTTGATGTTGTTATTGTTGTAGCTGTTGTTGTTGACGTTATGTTTTTATTATTGTTGTTGTCGTTGTTTTTGTTATTGTAGATTATTGTTGATGTTGTTGTTAATTTTTTTGTTTACCACTCACTCTGGATTGTCCCAAGTTATACTGGTGATATGATCGACTCCTTTGGACGCCTCCTGTACTGATATCAAACCTCTCTCTTGCATGCATTGAAGGAATTTTGACAACTGAAAAAGACGTCGAAGAAGGAGTTCAAATTGGCCTTTTGTCCTCGTCCACTTTAACAAGTAAATGAAGGTAAACGGATAGGTAGCTTTCCGTTGGAGAAGGGAGAACTTAAATGATAGTATAATTACCATTATGTTGCGTTCATGGCTTGTGCGACGTAACTTAACTATATCCTTGACGGTTTTCTACTGCAAACTATCTAAAGTCATGTAGCTGCTAAATATAGAATTTTTCACCCTCGCTATAGTATCTTCCAAGCTTAAAAATACTCCACAAAATCGGTTTTTGGTTAGCTTACAAAATTTTCAAAACTTACTTTTTTGTAGGAGGATTTCTTGATATCCAATGACTTTCCCTCCGGGCTGCGAACAAGGTTAAAAGACGATTACTTACAACTTAACCAAACAAGGAACAGAGTACTAGTATTTAATGACATTTTTATCGTTTGGCAATTTAGCATAAAAATGTATCAGGAGTACGATCTCTGAACGGAAGAATTACTTGAGCTTACTGTAAATGGTCAGAATTTATGCAAATAATCCCTTAATACTAACCGGGAAGGTAAAAGATAACTCCTGAAAAATGTACTGGTCAACACAGGAAGCTCGACTTTCTTCATTCTCAACAAGGCGCAAAAGAAACAGTACTCTAAAAGATCATCCATATTCTCTGAAATAAATATAATAAAAAACGAACAAACAGTAAATTGTTAGCAACTTCAAGAAAGTTGGTGGAATGATTCAAACTCCTCCGCTTCTCAAAAGACTGCGCTGGTTAGAAAACAACTTATCTGAGAATTTCCAAATACCTCTTCATACTTTGCCCCTGATTTTGGGTTTATCATTGCGGTGCAAAGAGATTAGTGCTTTCGAATATGATTACCGACTTTTTTTGCTTTTTCAAAGTTATTTTAATATCATTATGTTATAACTTCTATGTTGTAATCAGTGGCGGATCCAGACCTTGAACTAAGAGGGGTGGGGGCGGTTTTTTGTCGCTTGCCCTGTCGGCTTTTCGTCCTTCTGCGATTTTTTTCTTTTACCCAAAATAATGGGACCTGGGCCCACCTGGGCCCCTCCCCAAGATCTGCCACTGGTAACATCGGGGGTAAGCTTTTAAAGAAACTGTGGTGCTGCGTCGGTGGGAGAGTATAACAGTGTAATTTAGTTTTTTCAGTTGTTAGTGCTTTCAGCTTTGAAACTCTTTATGGTGGCCAATTTACGTTATCAACTCTGTTGATAATACTACATTACCCTATCGTTTAACACCCCCCACCAATGCAGCACCACAGTTTTTTCTAGAAACTTACACCCTTTATTCCTATTTTTAAATAAGCTCAGTGAATCTGGAAAATCTCAAAATTCCATGACTCATAACAAATGAATGGTACACGAAAAGAGCTCACCTAAAAGTTTGTCTTGTAAATTTGTTTCATTTTCAGACTCTAGGAATTCTTGTTCAACTTCATTACTGTCTGCATTTGTAGCACTTGTTGACACTGGGTCTGTTCCATTGCTTTCCTCAACTGAAATTTCATCTTCCTTTTCATCATCTTTCTGAGCAAAGCCGTCTGAGCTTTCAGTCTCTGTAAATTCGAAATCTTAATGATTGATTAACCCTTTAACTCCCACAAGTGATCAACAAAAAACTTCTCCCTACAATATCCTTACATTATCCAGCAAATAGGTGATGAGAATGTTCAAACTAATACCTCCACTGTTAATTCTGACAATTTGCTTAATGAAAAGACAAGCAATTTAGGTTCCATTTGCAAGGAATGTTAACTGCTACCTGGCCTGTAGAGTAGGCATAATTTTGGCAAGTGAGTGCTCAGTTTTTTCTTCATAAAAATTATGCCCCCCAGCTTTGATTTTAATGGCAGCAGAAGGCTGGGGAAAGAAAGAAATTTTTACCAAGGGGGAGGTTGGCAGTAAAAAATAAGGAGAGGGACAGGGGTGGGGGAGCGTCCACTCTGACTCTAAATCAAACATGGCTGGTTGAATAAACGATCACAAGCTTATAACATTAGCTCGCCCTAATAAGACGCCTGTACAGCAAGCTAACTGCTATATGTACCTTCAACTTCCTTTTGATTAATGTCCTTAGTTTCATCGAGTGACAATTCTTCCATACGATCATTAACATCAGCAATTTCAGCCTCATCATTTATCTCCTCCAGCTGCGGTAACTGAGTTTTACTGCCATGTGCCCTGGTAATGAAAACAATATTTGGTAAATAAAAACCACACCAGTAGTAAACAAATATTTTGCATGCCCAGTATTAAAAAAAAGGTTAAATCTGAACAGGTGACTTTTAAATTGCCACTGTTAATCCTTGAACTCCCATGAGTGACCAAGGCAGAATTTCACCTCACAATTACATCAATACAATATCAAGTGATACCAAACTCTCCAAACAAAAATCATGAGAATTGTATCACTGACAGTAAGGAGAATTACTACTGAGATCTTCAGAGTAAGACAACAATCATTATTGCTTACCCCCTCTCCCCCTGATGAGATACTTCTCCGGATTGTAGGCCACCCACCCATCCTTCCCCAATATTTCACTGGGTTTTCCCTGTAGTTTACTGGTGGTCATACCCCCTCCCTCCTCCCCCCCTCAAGGGTTTTGCCAAAGATCACAACACAGTAAACAACCCTTCCTGTGGCTTGAACCTGGATCTTAAAAAAAGACTGATCTAGCAAGCTAAACCCAACCACGTGTCCTCAAAAAAGCAAAATAATCATTAGTAATTATAAATAGTTAATCTCTTAATAAGGATGTATTTGCTATAAATAACGATGTACAAACCATAACAGGTCAAGGTAGACGTGTTCAATCTTCACCCCTTTTCCTCTCAATCCATCCTCTAACAAGTCCTTACTGGACACCAATGTTGTTCCAATGGCCACAGAAGCTCTAGTATGAAACAAAATGCATCCTTCAGGAATAAGAACTTGTTTCTAATTTGTAAATTGACCATACCACATTTTATTGCATTCACTGATAAACTTTTTCAACTTGCAGCCGAAAAAGGTTAGCTCAGAAAACTCAATATCACTTAACCCTTAACACCCTAAGATCAATGTGCAAGTTCTCCATACTGTTCTTTATACATTTCCTATGGTACTGATATGGAGAATTTTTTTACCAATTAAGAGTTTCTTGAGTTTGCAATCATTTCCTTTATTCTAATAACCTTAATGTTTGATTCAGGATGTGATACCATTAGGAGAAATCAGATGTTTATCACTCTTAGCTACTCAGTCTCAAATATTTCATTTGGTTGCAAAATAAGAAGGACAACTCTACCTGTTACCCTTGAGACAAACACTGCAAAGTGTACCTCTCTCAAATCTTCCCACAGCTGAGAGTCCCTCAGAGGGCAGAATGACACCAGGAAGCATTAGGTCTAGGAAGAAGGAACAAATTGGAATTTTAAGAACATAAACAAATAAAAAAGCTCAAAGAATCTTTACATTTTTTATGGGATCCTTGTGCATTCTTATTCCATAGGATGTTGTCAGTGTAAAATCAATTCATGATCAGTTGCATTACATATAATTTTGTCACTAGGTTTTGCTTGTACATGAGGTCATTGATTTTTACTAGATTTACAGGTTTCGCACCATTATCAAATGTACATTTATATATATTATATATATATCAAAGATATGATTTTTTCTGACCTATAATTCAGTCCTAAGCATTTTCCTATAATCTTAAATCAGGCAATTAAGTCTGTCAATTAGTTAAATGAGTGTCAAGTTTACAAAATTCAGGTTTCTCTTAAATTTCATTCTGCAGAGATAAGCTCAGTGAAAGAACAGTTTGTTGCCCAAGAACAGAACACGATGACTTGGCCAGGGCTTGAACCCAGACTGCCAATCCCTAAAGCCACTAAATACTCTTTGCTAAGCAGCAAACTTACCTGCTCCACCCTGGAGTTTTTCAAAAACAGGGGGCCATGTTTTGAAGCTAAGAAGCAGGTCAGGAAATTTCCACAGAGTATAAACTAAAACATGATTGAAATAAATTCAGCTCCACGCACAAATGTGACAAAGACAAATGAATAAAGGGGGTGAAGATTCTAAGGAAACTGTGGTGCAAATTTGGTGAAGGGTATTACAAGATAATTTGGTCTCATCTACTGAGTTGATGATGTAAATTGGCCACTCTTGACCCTTTAACTCCCTGATCAAATTTGTAATTCTCATTACTGTCAATCATACAATTCTCATAATGTTAATCCAGAGAATTTAGTTGTGGATCAATTAATTATTCCCAAATTGATATTTTTCTTTATTCTCATCACTTATTATTGATATTGTAAGGAGAAATTCTGTCTTGGTCACTCATGTGAGGTAAAGGTCTAAAAGTTTCTAAAGCTGATGTTTCGAGAATTAGCCCTTCATCAAAGTGAATAGTAGACAGACATAAACATAAAAAGGAAATATTGCATTTACTGTCAGTGAGATATCTTAGTTGAGATTACTATATATACCATACTTACCTGTTGGGAAAACTTTCTTTTCAACTTCAAAGAATATTGGTTCCCCACTGAGACAAAAAACTGTAACATTCTGTCCAGAATGTGTCATAAGACGCATCACTGAAATTTCCTCTTTGTTTGGAATAATTTCAGTGATTTTGTCTTGTGATAAATTGGGAAAAGCATTGCTAACATCTGATCTCAGTTTTCGCCTGTAAGTTAGTACACAGTAACAACATAAACCTTTACACCTTAACATTAGAGTGTATATTCTCTACACTGTTTTCTATATATTTCCTATGGTGCAGACAAGGAGAATTTGTTTATCAATCAAAAGCCTTTTTGATCGGTGAGCATTTCCTTTATTCTTGTGAACTTTTTGTTTGATTCAGGGATTACATTATGAGGAGCAATTAGATGTGAAGCATTCTTAGGGGTTGTGAGGTATAATTTAAGTAATAAACTGAATTTAGAGAAAGAGGTTTTTATCTTGTCATGAGCGTGGGACAGAGAAAAAATTCTGAGTCCCCATGAGGAATCCCACCTCAGTCTGAGGTGCGATTCCTCATGGGGACTCATTACGAAAATTTTAGACAGGATCACAGCTTTTCGTTCAAAAAGGCTTCTCTGATTCTCTGAATATTTTAAAGGCCAATTTAGCATAATAATCCTACATAATTTATTTTTCTTTTCATGATATTAGATAAATTTCATCTAATTTCGGACCTACCTTCGAATGGTAGTGCAACATAGTTAATAAAATCTATTTTGTATTGGTTCATGAGATGTTACTCACCGATCGGACCCGCGAATCGCAGTATTGGATTTTACTCGAAAAGGCTTGTGAAACATTTCTTTATTCTTTCGTCAATAACCTTCCATATGAAAGGTTAAAGTGTTGTTTAGGGGAAACTGCTGATACAATGTAATTCCGCCATGTTGAATTTAGCGCGTAGACTGGCACGATATAGTTTCCAGATCTCCATCGCCCTTTGTTTTGCAGCATCCCGGATGTTATCTGAAGAGCCAAAGTAACAACATCACATCAGCCGTTTACTTTTTGAAATTTATATTTCAAAAGAATACACGTGTGGCCATATATTTCTCACACGTTTGGCTATCTGCCTAAATTCCACTCCGTTTTAAAACCAGTGGTTCCTTTATACAGAGAGAAGCAAGTACTGGACAAAGGAAAGCGCGTGGTTTGACCGAAATGCCGGGTTTACTCTGCTGGAAGATGTGAAGTGAAATAGCATTTCGTTTCCTTCGAAATTCCATGAGTTCACTTTGAAGTGAGAGAGTAATGGAGACAATGTTACTTTGGATGTAGTTTCGTCTACGCATTTTGAAATCTAGAAGCGGACAATACATTGTGCTGCTGAAAGACTTCCGATTTTTAACTTCGAATTCTTCATTTCATAATTTGTCTATAAAATTACCTTGCTGAATTTCTCATCTTCACCAGCCTTGTTTTGAAAACAAGGGCATTTTTGTCATTGATTCATCCGCATTGAATCAAGTGAAAGCTTGGTTTAAAACTTTTGAATACTACATTCTGTGAAGCAAGTAAAACGGCATTGACTTCTAACGTACATCCTAGCTACCTGGGGCTGGAACAAGTGACTTCAGAGTTAATCGTCCAACTTTCAATGTGTATTTGCAGTCTTTATGCACAACTTGCAAAGAGAGAACGATCGATTTTCGTAGAAGGCCAAGCACTTCTATAAACTGAAGACAACCATAGAATTTCAAAGCGCGTGTACTCATCCAAGACAGCTGAAAATGGACCCAGAATATGAAAGGAGACTTCTACGTCAACCTAATGGACGGAGTCCTCTTGCTAATTCTGTGAGTATGAACGAGGCTTCAGTATTAAACTTGTGTTCCTTGCTTAGATGGTTTTAGCATCAGTAGGTTTGCTAAAGTTTCAACACAGTAGATGTTGCACATTTACAAGTAGGGTTTGGTAAATTTTTAAGAGAACATGTCTTGATACAACAGAAAATGTTGTGGAATGGCATTGTAAACAAGGTGATATGTTTTTACCACATTAACAATTACAGCATGGGGATATTCCTCTATTACTTATTTTATTGTAATCTCTACTGATAGAAATAAATTTCCCTGTAAAAGCAGATTTTCCTCATTTTTTTCATTCATTTTTCATTCCCTCTTATCCCTGCTTCTTCCAGTTGTTATCACCTTGAAAAGTTCCTTCCTCATTTAAGAGCAAAGGTTGAATGAAATAGTAATTTATTTGGGCTTCCTTCTGATGTGAGAACCTGTTACGTTTATTAGTGATATAGATCAACAAAAAGAGAGAACTCAAAAAGGTAGAACTGAAGAAAAAAATAAAGGGTATAATGTCGAAACAAAAAAAACTTGACTGGTTCTGCTCACACTTAGGGAAACCCATTGTCCATTATTTTGAGCTTATGACATATGTAAGTTCTTTCATGTAATTTTAGCATATTGGAGGAATTACTTTGTCTGATTATCTTGCCATTTTCTTTGCTTTGTTTTTACAGCCATGTTCGAGTGGAATAAGGCATTTCAGTTCACCTTATCTAAGCCCATTGAGCTCTCCTAGCAGAGAAAAGTATGGAGACAGGTAAAGAAAGTGTCATGGAATAGTCACTATACTTTCAATTCATATTTGAAACATTTCTTTCAAACTTAAACATTCAATATGAATGCATTCTTTCTTTAAAAAGTTTCCAACTTGCTTTCCTTTTACAAGGTTTATACCAAGCCGCAGTAGTCCAGCTCTTGAGCTTAATTTTGATTTGATACAAGTAAGTATACTGTTGTTGCTTGGATCTGTACAACCTCATATACATGTACATGTAAAAGGTATAATAACCTTTTCACTCTCATGAGTGACCAAGACAATTCTTCTATTCAATATCAATATGATATCAAGCTGACAGGTGACAAGAATTAAGAAAAATATCAACTGGGGGATTGTAGGTTGATTCAACAAAAAATTCTCAGAACTAACATCATAAGGATTATATGGCAGACAGTAAGGAGAATTACTTGGGAGTGAGTTACCTTGTTTTACAACTTGTAGCTAAGAAAAGCTCTTAGAATCATAAACAGTGCAAACTTTATTCCCTTACTGGACTGAAGATCCTTATTGTATGAAATTGAGCTGTTTCAGTTTCTCTCTTAACCTTTATTCTATGGTCACTTGACAAAATAGCTACATGTATTAAAAACTAAATTAAGATGAGTATTGGTAATAGTGTTGAAGATTGTTCATTTGTTCAAAATCTTCTCAGGAAAATAGTGATCCAGGAAAGAACAGTGCAGTCACAAGGTAAGCTTTATATTCCATGGGTGGTCAATTTTTGCAGGAATATTCTGACTATGGGAAGAAAATTTGACTCAAGTTGAAATTATGCAGCTTTTGCTTACCTTGTTTTTATCCTGATGTTTTCAAACACATTAAGTGATACATTATACCTCTTGTTCAATCAAAACTACAAAATAAAATGATCAAAAATTTTCTCTCTTTCAGAGATGCCAGTGTGGATTCCAAAGGTATGAATTCTTTTATATAATTTATATGTAATAGAAATGAATCCATCAGACTCAGGCAAGTCTTTTGGTGTATCCCAGTAATGAACACTACTTAAGAAGCAGTGAGGCCTTATTTTCACTATTTCATAAGCAGTGTTTTTCACTGTGAAGATGGCTTTCATATTCATTTCTTAATTCACAGTTCACAAATTTGATTTTTGTATATTCACAGTCATTTATTTATCTCTTTATGGATTTATCACAAACCAACATAATGACCAGCTCCCAGTTGGCTTGTTAGCTCATTTGGTACAGCATTGCTCTGGTATCACAGAGGTCATGAGTTCAAATCCTGTACAGGCCTGAATTTTTTTCAGGCCTTAGTTTTATTCCTGCTTGAGTAGTGTTTGTTGCTGCAAAGATCATTTTATATTCATTTCTTAATCTGTGGTCCACATACATGTATATGATATTCATATAATTATTCACAGTCACATATTCAAATCTGTATGTTTCAGAGGGAATGGCATATCAATGTCTGCTAAAGAATGAACTTCTTGGGGCTGGAATAGAAGACCTTAAGGTGACCAACAGGCATTTGCAGTTCTTTACAGACTTATATTATTTATTTATCTGAGTGTGTACACTTCACAAAAGATTTCACCTGTATTTTGAGTACCATGTATTTAATTAATATGGGTTTCAAAATTATCCCCAGAGCATAATTTTGCCTCTTTTTGGTTCACAATAAGTTGACCTCGAAAGTTAATCAGGGAAGGATAATAAATTATAAGATTATTTTTTTATAAGTGCCCTCTATTTTCTGTGAATTTTTTCAGTTGCTACCAAGAAGATTGTTCTAAAAACACTTGACAACTATTTTTTAAACATTTTGTTTCAGGATGTACCACAAGAGGAAAGAAGAGCACTTTCCAGCAACAGTAATCACATACATAGCATATTCCAGGTTTGAAAATTCTCTTTGACACTTAATGAATAAATCAAATAATAAATCAAGTAATAAATCATATATGGTACATGATTCAGACAAATGTTTATCTCCAGCATGACTTTTTACAATAAGAGGGTTCAGAACTATTTCACCCCACTCCCTCTCCTTCCCCCAGTCTATCCCCCCTCCTACCTCCCATCCCCACCCCCTTCCCCCATCCTCCGCTATAGACAGCAGGGTTTGGATGCTGCTCAGTTTTAGGGTAATTTACACAAGTGGGATACTTTAACAAAGAGGACATATCTGTTTAGAACTCATCTAGAAGAAATTTCTCATCCTCCCACAGTGACTTTGCCAGTTTTCTTTTCTCTATAGTACCAAGTGAAAAGAAGTAAACAAGATGATACAGAATCAGTAGCTTCCTACTCACTGTCACCTGTAGGCAAGAAAAGGTAACTTACAAACTTGCCTATCTTTAACGTTTTAACTCCCATGAGTGACCAAGACAGAATTTCTCCTTACAATACCAATACAATATCAATGCACCTTTTTGTTTTCTTCTTTCAGTCAAAGACTGTTAAGATCGCCAAGAAAGGTCAGTTACAAACATCTTTTCTTAGAAGCTCATTCAAATTGTACATGTTTATGTAGCTGTTTACATAATGATTCTTTTAATATGTTTTTTTCCTTGTAAATTGATCCTTTGAACCCTAAAAGTGACTAGCATTGAATTTCTCCTTACAATATCATCCCTGAATCACACATTAAGGTCATTAAAGTAGGGGAAATGATTACCAATTACCAACAACTAATGAAGCCCTTGACCGTCTAACAAATTCTCCTTGTCAGCACCTTGAGAAATGTGTAGAGAACAGAAGGGAGAATATGTATACTGATGTTAGGGCATTAAGGGTTAAATCAGCAAAGTTTGCTGGGGAGCAATTCTCAATACGAATGCACAATGAAAGTTTGTATTCTTTTGTTCTTCTAGTCTACAAGAAAAATTTCCAAGATACCATTTAAAGTTTTAGATGCTCCAGAACTACAGGTTGGTTTAATCTATGTCTGACAGTGAGAGCAGTGCTACTTTTAATTTTTATTTTATATTTTAGCAAAACTATTTTAGAAAAAAAGTCACATTCTTGGCAATGAACTGTGCTGGATTTTTATCTTTCATACTTTGAAAGCCAATATATCTTTTAGTGTATAATTATATACAATGTACATGCATTTAGTGTTTTGTTTCTTCCTTTTTTTTCGGTGAGCTGCTTGATAAAAAAATATTCTTTTGATGATCATGCAAAAAAACTGGTGCATCTAATTTTTTCAGCTGAATTGTAAATTTAAGTTAGTCCTTTTAAGAGGAAAAGTAAGCAGTGGTTACTCATTTGATTATTAACAACCATAAAAGAGCTGTGTATGTGTTTTTTCTTCAGTACTTACTTTCTTTCTCTTTTTTTTTTCTTTCATTTTGTGTGTTTTTTTATTCCTTAGGATGACTTTTATCTCAATCTTGTGGACTGGTCAGGACAAAATATTTTAAGTGTTGGATTAGGAACCTGTGTTTATCTTTGGAGTGCCTGCACCAGTCAGGTATGACAGTTTCTTTCTAAGGATGTTTCTGAAGGCCACATTTTTTGTGTGTAGTTTTATGCTTTATATGCTCCATTCAGTTGGCAAAAAAACACCAGGAAACCAGAAACAGCATGGCTGCAATATTGCCAAGGTCAAAATTTTGAAAAACTGTCACTTGACTACCAATTAGAATGACTTTGATGAGACAAAGTGATATCTTGCTGAACAAAATTATTTTCTGTAATTTCTCCTCAGGTTACCAAACTCTGTGATCTTGCATCTGATGGGGACTCTGTGACATCTGTGTCTTGGTCAGAAAGGGTAAAGTGTAAAATCAACTTTGATTTTTTTCAAATCATGTTGTATGTTGCGCTACCAATTTTCAACCTCTGGGATTTTTTTCTCTTTGTGTATAGTAACTATCAATGTTAAAAAGAAAATCAAGGAAGATGGAATAAAGAATCTTGATGCCAGACTTATTCAACCAAAACTTAAAAATTTATACATGACTAGTGGTGATTTTGTTTGTTTATGAGCTTGTTTGTTTATTTGCAGAGTGGTCTGGTGGCTGTTGGGACTCACAAGGGTCTTGTTCAAATCTGGGATGCAGGTGCACAAAAGAGAGTGTCTACTATTGAAGGACATACTGCTAGAGTTGGTAAGCAGGCCAAATTTACAGTCAGCACTATTTTTATTGCTTGAAACAGTACTAGTTTTATTTTGTGTAGTTAGGTCAAAAAAGATCTCTTGCATGCTGCTCAAAACCAATTGAGGAAAATGAAGATATCACTGTACAGCAGGAATATTCTTAGTCTTCACAAATGGATGCTTTGAAGTGTTGCAAACAAATTGTGACTAGTAAACTAAGAATTTAGAGATTTAATCTTTCAACTCCCATGAGTAACCAATACAGAATTCCTCCTTACAATATTGAAATAATATTAAGCAGACAAATGATGAGAATGCAGAAAAATGTCAAATAGCAGATTATTAGTTGATCCTATACCAAATTCTCAGAACTAACATCATAAAATTGTTATAGCTGAAATTAGAGCGAATTACTAATGGAATGTCGTTGCAAAACAGTTAAATTATGACCATTGTGATCCATAATTTTTTCATAAGATTAATACAAGTGAAGCAGTGGAAAAGATTAAAATCTGTCAAGTTTTTCCTACTTCTGTTGATGTAATGTACTAATTGCTGAATACATAGTTTCATACTAGACAATTTTTCCTATCAAATGTTGTACCATATCTTAGGTGCTCTGGCATGGAATGGTGATGTGCTCTCATCAGGGAGTAGGGACAGGCTGATTCTACAGCGTGATGCGAGAACACCCAATGCTGTGGAGAGAAGATTGATTGGACACAGGCAAGAGGTGGGCCCCCCCTCCCCCCTTCCCCCCCCCCAAAAAAAACAAGCCTCCCTCCCCCCTTCCCCCCCAAAAAAAAAAACAAACAGACAAACTTTTGTCATATTCCATTTAATTTCTGAAGCAATACTCTGTCTTTGATGGTGATTGTTGAAGTTAACCCTGTAAGTCCCACCAGTGACCTAGACAGAATTTCTCCTTACTCTTTCAGTACAGTATCAAGCAGACAAGTAATGAGAATAAAGAAAAATATCAATTAGGGAATTATTGGTTGCTCCAATTCCAAATTCTCCAAACTAACATCATATGAATTGTATAGTAGACAATAAGGAGAATTACTAATGAGATCTTGGGAGTTAAAGGGTTAAGTTATGTGAGGAGAAGCCTTATATCTACTCAGGATTATTTTCTACCAGAGTGCAAGAAAAGCTTTCAAGAAGGCTTAAACTTTGAAATGACCTGTAAGGGAATCCTCTGGGCTCTGTAGAAGCTGCTCTCTTGTACATGAGTACTGACATGTCTGTCTTTTCTTAGACTAAAGCGACTTTCTCTGTTTCTAATTGCACAACCTGCTGTCTATAGGTTTGCGGGCTGAAGTGGTCCCCAGATCATCAGCATTTAGCATCGGGAGGAAATGACAACAAGCTCTTGGTTTGGAGCATGTCCAGTCTGTCACCTGAGCAACAGTACAGTGAACACTCAGCGGCAGTCAAAGCCATTGCGTGGTCTCCACATCAGGTGTGTACATTATTCAGTGGTGTACTCTACAATATGATGGTACCGAATTTCTACAAGAGTCAGATATTTTGGACAGTAGTGTCCAATTTTGGACAGAAATGTCCAATTTTGGTCTGTTACTAGACACCAGTGTCCAATATTTGACACTAATATCCGATTTTTGACTCTAGTGTCTGATATTGGACACTAGTGTCCAATTTTAGACACTAATTTCTGATTTTAGACACTGGTAGAATCCTGACTCAAAGTGCCTGAATTTATATTGTAGCACGGTTTGTTGTCCTCTGGAGGCGGTACAGCTGACAGGTGTATTAGGTTTTGGAATACATTAACAGGACAGCCGCTACAGTGTGTTGACACTGGCTCGCAGGTATGTAGAATCGTCCCTTAAAATCCGAATCGAAAATTTCTCGGAACTTCTCGAAAGTTAAGCTTCGAAACTCGATTCTCGTTTCATGATAGTTTCGAGTCGAAACTGTCATCTTATAGCTACTGCTCTGTGGGGTGTTGGGGGGGGGGGGCGTAAATGGGTGGACTGTTTTACAGTTATTTGCTGTTTTCCATTCCCCCCACCGTTTACAGTCTGGAAGAGGGGGTGAGCTTCACCTCACAATGACAATTTTTTCCATGATATGTACACCTCCTAACATTCGACGCAATTTTTTTAATTTTGTTTTCTGCCTTGTTTTAGGTGTGCAACTTAGCTTGGTCCAAGCATTCAAATGAACTGGTGAGTGTTTTTTCATCTTTAAAGCAATAATTTCGCACACTAGGCCGGTATTCATTGTATTTATTCAATGCGCCCGTATTAGCGGAAATTTTCATCATTGTCTGTTGTTTTGTAGGTCAGTACACATGGTTACTCACAAAATCAGATCTTGGTCTGGAAATACCCATCATTAACTCAAGTAGCTAAGCTAACGGGTCACTCCTACAGGGTTCTTTACTTGGTAAGCACATAATGTCATGTGTTCGTTTCCTCTTCTTTGTGTGACATAGAAAGTTACGAGGACTATAGATTTCGCACGCGTTATCTTTAGTCACGTTATACGGCTTCTTTGGATGGCAATGAAAGTTGCGAGATCAAGCTTTAGCACGCGTTGTCCTTAGTCATGAAGTACTTCTCCGTTGCGTGGTAATCAGTTGAGAGAATGTCTTTATCACGCTATATCTTAAGTCACGCAATACAAAGCCATTTACTCACTGACGAGAGTTAATACGTTAATCTTAGGCCGTATCACCGGATGGTGAGGCTATCGTGACAGGAGCAGGAGATGAAACTCTTCGATTTTGGAACGTCTTCAATAAAGCCCGCTCGCATAAGGTATGACTAATTTTAATTTTGTCTTTGGTCGATTGATTTATACCTTGATTGCTTTATAATTTGTCAAGATCTCGTCATCCGTGCGTCCACGCGTTTCTTCAGATCAAGCATGTTGAAGGGAGTAACTTGTCTATAGAAGTAATTCTGATGTGTTCGTTTAGAAGACCTCTCACCGACGTCTGTTTAACCACAGGTGGCCCAAGCTCCAGCTGTGAGATGATCATCTAAGAGCATTTATTCCTAAATATTCCCATACAAACTTTTATTATTTCGCAAGATGATCATCTCACAGCTGGAGCTTGGGCCGCCTGTAGTTTAACCTGACAGCAGACTCTCGTGTTTGGGTTTTATCTTATGTCCCCCTCTCTGTGCATATCTCTCTTTCTCCCCCTCCCTGTGGGGAACTGTTGAACAGTCAGCTACGTCTTACAAAATTAAGGTGGGGGTGGGGCTGACTTGTAATAAGTTTAGCGGAGTACAGACATAATCCTATTTGGTTCATGACAGCGAAACCGGGAGAGGCTCCAGAAGACAAATATAAAAAAAACCGCGCCCTGCAGTCTGGAAAAAATCTGTTTTCTTATTTGTGTTCAGCTAATAGTTTTGTTTTTGGATACAACAAGATTTTCCTTTCTTACATGGCAGTTAGTAATTATTAAGTCAATTTCAATTGTTTTCTTCAGGAGTCCAAGTCAGAGCTCAATCTGTTCTCCAGAATAAGATGATGTTTGCCCTAAGAGCTGGATCTTTAATGTAACAGTTATTGCGTTTGTACCAGGATACAATAATATGATTATCACTTAAGCACGAGTACTCCGTATTTTTGTGGAGGTAGTTGTCTTCGTTTAAGACGAAGCTTTCTCTCTAAGCGTTACCTCCAACTTTTTCTCTCTTTTTTGTAAATTTTTCGCCGATAAACTGTGTCTATCAAAATGTATGTAAATCAGTTGTCCGATGTTGTAAACTTGGGCTAAAATGCGATGGATTGCATTTTGGACTGTATTAGGGGTATTTCATTTTATTGAAAATATATATCTATACTTGACAAAAGCTGACAACAATTCGTTTGAAACCTGTAAATCAGCCACGTAAATTGGCGACACGATTATAGCTGGTTGCTGACAACTACTGCTGACGTTTGATGTATTTTGCTCTCGAAAGCTAACCACAACTTTCTCTCGTCACGCAATGTTTTGTCTTTTGTTGAGGAGAATTTTGCGATGACCCAGTCACGCCGGCAAGTCCAGGAGTACCTTGTGAGACGAAGAATGATTAGGTGAAATAATTTTAGAAAAACATTTTTTTTAAGGACATTTTACAGAAAGGGTGTAAAAAAGAGTTAGATTGCGTGGTTAGATGATGTGGAAATCTGCAATGATATATGACCAGAAATGGTGAAAAGGAATAAACGAGAATTTTTCAACTTAGATAAAACGTTAAGCTCCAATTACCTAAACACAACAATGTACCATTGCTTTTTCCTACTTGATTCCCAGGCCCTATGTTCAATTAGCCCTCCTTGGATCGAGAGAGACTTGGGAACGAGGCTCAACCGCGTTGATAAACGCTTACTCTTTACACCAAAGTTTCGCGAACCGAGGGACCGGTCCTTATTTATTTGTGGGGGAGGGGACTGGAGGATTTTGGTTGCGTCCTGATAAAATTTATCTGATCCCCATATAAGGCTCTGTCATATTCTTATGATTCCGCTCTCAATGGCAGTCAATTTTTACATTCTCCCCTTTATATTTACTTAAAAATATATAATTCTAACTACAATAAGTTGACAACGACTTTTGCCGTTTCGTTCTTCCTGTAAAGCATGTGATCCCTTAAAAAAATCCCCCACCCCCTCTGAGTCAAAAATAATGACCGGCCCCTTCGGGTAACTGTGAAGTTTTTTGTTCCTGATCGACCGTTGTGATAACCCAAGTGGTAGTTTTAAAACACTCAATCCAAATGCCCCTACACTTCTCAGTCTTATTTTGACGCCGAATTTGACGGCCGTCAATGTACATACGGTCGATATCGGTAAACCACAAATGAAAGCACCTAGGGTTATGTAACTGATTAAAGAAATCCTACTTCCGGCCTCTTTTAAGAAAACTGATCGGTCAGGAAGATTATTTGCGTCTAAAGGCTAATGATCTGAAACCGAAAACAATCGGATAATGTTCTTTTGCGGTAACTTAAATTTCAGCCTGGATTTCTTTCATTTTCAAATGAATATGGCTGCGGCAAGAAGGCATGTTGATGAAGGAGATTTGAACTTTGTTTTTAAGCGCCTTGGGGAGCGAGGAAATGAAGCTGAGTTAGTCAAAAAGAGAAATGATCACGTCACTGGGCCAACCTTAGAGCGACTAACGGAATTCTTCATGGAATGTACCGAGAATCAAGTCATAGCCCGACCCTATGGGAGTGTAGCTGAAGATTTGATGTGTCTCTCACCCGATGATTATGGGAATACGGACATCATGGTGTTCCCAAGCTCTGAGGCCTTTTTGATTCACGAAGAAGTGGTCGATCATTCACTGGAAAGTCCACTGCATGTGAGAATCAGAGCCGGCGATCATCCCGTATTGCAGTCGTGCCTTGTAGAAGGTACAGAATACCTGGCCACTTTAGCACTAAAGAACTTCCATCCTGCAATTTATGGGAGCAAAGCGTGTGAATTAATGCATCATTTTACATGTTGCTTGCGAATATTCTCCAAGGATGATCTCAAACACTCTCTTCAAATTGTTGCGAATTGGAAGAACGAGAAAACCAGCCCAGCTTTTACCACTGATTGTATGGAATCGTCTGATACTCTCCACCGACAATTGCAAAACATGACGGAGTCAAAGCGGCTGCATAGTTTGAACAGCGCTGAGTGGGAATGGTTCCTCGGTGCGATATGCAGGGCAAGGGGAGTCGAATATACGAGAGAGCACGCCGCAGTTATGGACGACTTTCTACAGTATATGAGTGAGTTACAGGAGTCCCTGACCAAACGTGGCCCTGATGATATTTACGAAGGCTTTCCAGCTTACCTACATGAAATGATGTCGAGCGATGTAGTTCAAAACTTCAAAGCCCGAGTGAAAGCTATTGAAAGCCGATCACCAAACGAAAACGTAAGTCAGGCGGAAGTGATATATTCTGATGTTTCAAGCGTCACGCCACGTAAGGCAGTTGAAGGCGGAAGTAAAACAGAAACTGACGATTATGGAAATAATGTCATGCTATCAAACAACAACCATCCTCAGACGCTTCAAATTCAAGACTTAGAGTCCACTTCCTCCCATGCCATGGAGTACGCAAGATGTCCAAACGACCTTCAGCCTGAAAAACCAACTAAGGGAGAAGATCCGACTAACCTGACAAGACACATGGCAAAAAAAGATAGCGAGCAGGTTCGAGATGAAACCCAAATGAAACAGGAGACCACAATTGAAAATGAAAAAGACGACCAGACAGGGGAAAGCGAAGAAAGATTCGATTTCAAGCCACTTTTGTACCATTTATTCGAGAAAGAAGCAGAAGT
Source organism: Pocillopora verrucosa (assembly GCF_036669915.1). Lineage (NCBI taxonomy): Eukaryota > Metazoa > Cnidaria > Anthozoa > Scleractinia > Pocilloporidae > Pocillopora > Pocillopora verrucosa. The sequence continues at coordinate 398,014 of NC_089323.1, forward strand.
CAAAGAGCCGTCTGAAAATGACACAGCCTATTTAAAAAAAAAGACAGGAATTGATCTTGTGCCCGCCCTGAAATCCCGAGGATGGCCGAAGTCTGCACGAGATTGGCTCGAAAGAGAGCGGAAATGGCCTTCCGTCGAAATGGTGACTAAGATCATTGACGAAGGCTACCACCTGGTTGTCAAATCTCCAAAGTACAGTGAAATTCCCGAGTGCGACTTCAGAATCTCATTTTCTCATGCAGAGTACCTGCTAAGCCAAGAGATGAATGAAATCCAACGCGAGTGTTACCGTTGTTTGAAGAAATTACACCGTGCTTATCTTTCCAGTCCAGCAGGTTTGGTGTCATTCCATCTCAAGAACCTCTTTTTGCAAACAATAGAGGAGACTGGTGCCGAGATGTGGATCGAGGACAAAAGAGCCGAATGTATGATAAAGCTCCTCGAGAACCTGCTAAAAGCTTTGAAAGACAAAGACTTGCGACATTTCTTCGTGAGATCCTACAATCTCTTTGGTGTTGATTACATTGTCAAACCCGAAACTCTTGTATCTTTGGCCGAGAAGGTGGAGAAGATTATGGAAAATCCGTTAGACTTTTCCCAAGCGTTGATCCAGCAGAGTGAAGAAAAAAAGAAAATTCAAAAGGAGACATTCGAAAAAGAGAGCAAGCAAGGGGTGCCTTCAACATCAGGACATGGAAGAGCAGCTGAACCAAGGGGCAGCAATGAAAACCTAGCAAACATGGAAATAATGAAAGACGCTGTGTTGCACAACTCCCGACTGAGTGGCAACCTACTTCCCAAACATCGATACCATGACTTGCAAGACCTTTACCTCCAAGTCGGCACAGAGTTAGTGGAAAAATCTTTAAATGGAGATGAAATTCATGATCCTCTTGAAAGATCCCTGGTGAAAGATCTTAAAGAAATGATACAAAGCCATGATTTTCAGACTGAACATTTCCTTCAAATGTTGAGAAACGGCTGGTCTAATGCTTATTTCAGGATCTGCCTCAGTACCGAGCTGGAAATGAGGCGCCGAATGCTTGATGCAATCCGCGGTGATATCGAAACGTGGAAGTACCTTTTGAGGCAGGAAGACCTGGCGTCAGGGAACGAAGAAGCCATAGCCAACCGAATGCTGGATCCATCCCATGAGGATCGTTTTGACTTAAGCAACATAGTTCCAGCTGGTGGATTTGTACAGTACCTGCGCATGTTCCTCAGTGGTGTTGCCCACAGGCCACCTCAACCAGCGCATGTGCAGGCGTCTCAAGATGTGGATGATATACCTTTAGACTGAACTGAACTATTAACCGAGGGATATAAACTACTTCGCTTTTAGGGTTACTCCCTTTAATTGACTGCCTAAGGAAAAATGGGCTGGAGTTTCTTTCATGATGCGATGTACCCACTCACGAGACAAAAACAAGTAGGCGTTTTTCTTTATGACAAGACGTTTTTTCGCTTTTTAACTGACCATGAACTATTTTATGATTTTTTCAAATGTTTCTTCGACAACTGTTGCAAAGTATTTCCAAGCGGCGCTCAATACCGGTTTCATGGTTTTCGCGTTTGTTACATATTTCAAGCATGTATGCGTTTTTGCGGTTGGAACTCTTCGTATGTGCCTCAATGGGTTCCATGTATTTTTCCTGTTTTGATAGACTTTGGTTTCCTAAATCTGCCTTTATTTGACTAAAGAAACAACCTATATAATGCTCTCGATAGTTTTCCTAGACACCCGAGTCCATTCCAGAGTTCATTGTAATATTTTCAGCTGGCTTCTCAATACAGGCTGCAAATTGGACACTGAATGCTATTAAAAGGGGAAAGCCGAAAAGCTCAAAGAGTTTGGTATTGATAACGTGAAAACCGACTTCAAATATGGCCAAATTCACCAAACCAAAGTTTTTGACGTCCTCGTCTCCAGCCCCTACCCCGCCACTCTTTTCCCTTATTTTGGATAAAAAAGAGGTTGGCCTGGGTAAGAGAATCACTCTCCTTTCGAAACTGAAACTCCTTTGGACCTGATTGAATTGTTTTTACGTGCCTTTCGCTTTCGTTTCGGGTAATAATGGTTGTGTCGAGACATTGTGTCGACGAAGAGGAACTGAACCTTGTGTTTAAGTGTCTTGGGGAGCGAGGAAGAGAAGCAGAGTTGGTTAAAGAGTACGACGAAAAATGTCTCAGCTTTCTTTTAGCGAAGCTTACGGAGGCCTCGACTAAATTTACCGAAAAAAAACTTGTAGTCCGACCCTATGGCAGTGCAGCGGAAGATTTGAAGTGCTTATCGCCAGAAAATTATGGAGATATAGACATTATGGTATTCCCAACCACAGACAGCTTGATCATTCACGAAGACATGCTCGAATATTTACCAGAAAACCCCCTCTATGCAAGGATCAGAGCAAGCGACCATTCCGTGTTTCATTCGTGCCTTGTAGAAGGTACAGAATACCTGGCCACTTCAGCGCTGAAGAACTTCGATCCTGCGATTTATGGGAGCAAATCGTCCGAATGGTTCGATTATTTGAAATATAGCTCAAACATAGTCTCCTCCGATGATCGTTCGCCCTCTCTTCAGTTCGTCTACGATTGGAAGAACAAGGATGTAGGCCCGGCGTTTACGATTGATTCCAAGCAGTGGTTTGGAACGATCCTCGAACAACTGCAAAACATGACTAAGTCAAAGAGGGGGTGTAACTGTGAATTGGCTGATTGGGAAGGGCTGGCTAGTTCGATGTTCAATGCAAATGGGATTGATTACACACGAGAACACGCTTCTGTTATTGAAGATTTACTTCGCTGTGTGGGTGAATCACAGGCTTCACTGATTGAAAGTGGCCCAGATGGATTTATCCATGGACTACCCATCCTCTTTCAAGAATTTATATCAAGCGATGAGATGCAAAGCTTCATAACCCGTGTCCAAGCTATTGAAAGTCGAAAACAAAACGAAAGTAAAAGTCGGGCGGAAGCGATCTGTCACGAGGAGACCGGTGTCACGCAACAAAAGCGTCACACTAACGAAGTTGAAAGAAGTTCAGAACCTGCCAATTTTGGCCCCAGTGTAACGGCACAACATCGTAGCGACGCTCAGACGCCTGGCAATCAAGACTTGGAGTCCACCTCTTCTGATGAGATTGACAATACACGAATCCCAGACGAGTCAGTGACTGAACAACAAAACGACAGGGAAGGTGCGCGAGAAACAATCGAAAACACCTCAAAACAAGATGGCGGAGCGGTTCAAAAGGAATCCATACCAGAATTGAAGAACTCCGGTGAAAAAGAAGGACCGACCTCAAAAGGTGCAGCAGGAAGTGACAGAGCCAAACATGAGGTGGAATCTGGAGAAAGAGAGAAATTACATCTCAAACGATGGCTCAACCATTTGATTGGGAAAGAAAGTGGAAACAAGGAGCATCGTATCGAAGAGAAAGACTCTATCACACGTAAGAGGGGAATTGATCTCGTGCCTGCTTTAAGATCCCGAGGATGGCCGAAGGCTTCACGAGACTGGCTCGAAAGAGAGCGGAAATGGCCTTCCGTCGAATTGGTGACTAAGATCAAAGACGAAGGATACCACCTAGTTGTCAAATCTCCAAGGTACAGTGAAATTCCCGAGAGCGACTTCAGAATCTCATTTTCTCATGCAGAGTACCTGCTAAGCCAAGAAATCAACGACATCCAACGCGAGTGTTACCGTTGTCTGAAGAAATTGCACCGTGCTTATCTTTCCAGTCCAGCAGGTTTGGTGTCCTTCCATCTCAAGAACCTCTTTTTGCAAACAATAGAGGAGACTGGTGCCGACATGTGGACCGAGGACAAAAGAACCGAGTGTATGATGAAGCTCCTCGAAAACCTGCTAAAAGCTTTAAAAGACAAAGACTTGCGACATTTCTTCGCGAGATCATACAACCTTTTTGGTGTTGATTACTTTGAGAATCCCGAAAATCTGGCATCTCTGGCCGAGGTGGTGAAGAATATAATGGAAAGTCCGGTTGAGTTTTGCAAAGCACTGATCCAGAAAAATGAAGATGATACGAAGCAACTTAAAAAGAATGAACCACAACAAGACAGCGGGCGAGCGGTACCTGGAAGAGCAGCTGAACCAGGAAGCGTCAATGACAACCAAGGAAACAAAGAAATTACGACAGATACTGTGTTGCACAGCCCTAAACAATGTAGCAACCTACTTCCAAATTATAGATACCATGACATGCAAGATATGTACCTCCAAGTCGCCAAAGAGTTGGTGGAAACAGCTTTAAACGGAAATGAAATTCATGATCCTCTTGAAAGATCCCTGGTAAAAGATTTCAAAGAAATGATACAAAGCCATAATCTTCAGACTGAGCATTTCCTTCAAATGTTGAGAAGCGGCTGGTCCAATGCTTATTTCAGGATCTGCCTCAGTACCGAGCTGGAAATGAGGCGCCGAATGCTTGATGCAATCCGCGGTGATGTCGAAACGTGGAAGTACTGTTTGAAGCAGGAAGACTTAGCGTCAGGGAATGAAGAAGCCATAGCCAACCGAATGCTGGATCCATCCAATGAGGATCGTTTTGACTTAAGCAACATAGTTCCAGCTGGTGGCCTTGGACAGTACCTGCGCATGTTCCTCAATGGTCTTGACAACAGGCCACCTCAACCAGCGCAAGTGCAGACGATCCAGGCTGTGGATGATATACCTTTAGACTGAACTGAACCATCAGCAGCGTTTTGCTTCTTCATAACTGAGAAATTTGTGCTCTTGATTTTAAGGTTTTTTTTCTGAATGAGTGTTTTTCTAAGTGCAAGATGATGTTATTCCGTGAATGACACAGGCATACTCGGGGAGAAAAAGCTTCGAATGCTCCCAACAGGAGTCAGTCTTACCATCTTCCGATTCATACTTAGAACGCTCTATTGCTACTGAGCTTTAGGAGACTCATGGCTGGTGTTGTTTTATTGCATAGTTTATCGCAATTGATGGTACGGGCGGTTTGAGTGTGTTCTGCATGGGAGAAGTTCTTCTCGCTCCTTTTTTTTATCGCTTGCATTTGAACTGGTTGCAATTGTTATTAACTTGATTGCATATTGGTTTATTCTATGTCTGCATATTATATATCTATCAACAACTACACCAACAAACTGATCAATGGAATTAGAGAAATGGCTTTTTGGTAAAACCAGGCAAACTCACACATTCACACAAAAGAAGAGACAAAGAACCAAAGTACAGAAGGTGATCGCACTGGAATAAAAGACTAAATTACCTAAATTTTATTACCCAATTTCATTTCCAATTTTTTTTCTCTCTCTTTTTTTTATGAAAACATCATCTACGTTTAAAAGCTACAAATTTGTGAAGGGAAGAACTGTTTATATCTGTTGGGGTTCTTCACGTGAAGAAAAGCGCTCTAAAAACAGCGGACTAGTAGAGTGTGAAGTAACTAAACTTTAAGTTTCAAAATGACTAGCTAGAAGTATTGAGACGATTACACAAATATACAAACACTTGTAGTAAGAAAGTGAAAAAACTGGCTGTCAAATATAAGTATATATAGAGCTGTTTCGAGGAAGATTTTCGGTAAAATGGACAAAAGTGCACGCGATAATCTCGGATAGAAATATGGCTATTAGGTAATTAATGAGGTTGAATGAGTAAACCGTAATGTGAAAATTACCATTAATACCTCTCGGGTGTGTCTCGTGCACTTTAACGCTTTTTTCCTTCAACCTTTCTCAAAAAAGCTGTTTATTAGTAACAAATAATTAAATATGATAATGTATATTGTCATCTTGAGGGTCTCAAAAGGAATAATATATAAATGTTCTTTGATAATGTTAGGGTTTATATGTAACTGTTAAAAAAAACTTAAATAAGAAAATTATGATCTCGTCGCTAATGAAATTAAATAAACGTTACGGGAATCGTTTTGTATGTGTAGATCTTGTTTGCTGGGCTGGTGACCAATCAGAGAGCACATAATAGTAACACTAAGCCAATTCATGATTTATTTCAACATTCGCCAAACCACTCAATGACAAGACACACCAACTTTATTCCAAGGTTTCTTTGTGTTCCTTCTTCAAAGGAAGGAGAGAAGTCTTTTGGAATGAGCTTACACAAAACGTTACGGAATATTCGTGAGTATTAACGCAATTTTCTGATTGGTTAATAGTAATCAGCAAGTGTTTGTGACTGACATTCCATAACAGATTGCCTTATTCCAACCTGATGCATATTAGGCGAGGACACAATTATCAAGAGAGAGGTGTGTCCTTTTTCCTCGTTTAAATTAGGAGTGACTATTCCTTTTTCTTTTTGGCATCTGAAGTATCTGCCTTTTCAGCTGGTTCTTTAAAAAGAACAGCAGCCACAGCTTTCTCTAAATAGGTAAAAGGGTCACTTGTGTTACTGAGATACATGAGGACCTGAAGAAATGCTCCCATACAAGTTATGCCCAGAAGAACTTCTGCTGTAGTGAAGGCAACCATGCACTTCTGTACCACAATGAAGAGGATACTTCCAACAATTGATAGTTTGGTGACACTGAAAGAAATCAAAACTTGACAGTCAAGGCATTCAGTTACAAGAACTTGCAAATTAAATTGCCAGATCCCATTTTCATTTCTGGGTGAGGAGAGGAGAGGAGAGGAGGACAAGGGTAGTATTTGGGGAAAGATACAGAAAATTGCTAAAAGGTGTAGGAGGGATTAAAGAGGGAGGCAAAGTGAGGCAAGTGCACAAACCTATCCCCAACCTCCCCCCCCCCGCCCCACCTTCCATCCCCCTTCCCATTCCCTACACTCACTGCTTTTTTTTTCAGTGTTCACCACTGTTCCTTTTAAGTTTACCATTTAAAAGGAAGTTGGTTGCAAAAACTTTGAGACAATACAATGAAGAAAAAAAAGGGGGGGGGGGAGCATAGCTCCTTCAACCCTTAAATTCACATGAGTGACCAACACAGAATTTCTCCTCACAATGTCAATACAATATCATGAATTCAAGTGATGAGAGGAAAGAAAATTATCTGTTGAGGAATTATTAGTTGATCCAATACCAAATACTCCAAACTATAATATCATCATGAAAATTGTATGACTGACCGTGAGGTGAATCACTAAATAGATCTGGGAGTTAAAGGGTCAATCACTCCTTTCCCCCACTCATTTCCTTTATATCTATCCCCCTCACCTCTGTCCAGGATCAGAGGTAAAACAATTAATTGCTAATCAAATAATGTTAATTCACAATGATGGGTACAGTGCTTCGTTACATGGTCTTAAAAGTCTACTGCCAGCTCCTGAATTAATAAATAGAAAGATATTTGAAAAAATTGGGTTAATCCATTGATTGTGTATTCTGATCATCTAGGTGAGAGTAATTTTGAAAAGTAAAGTAATTTTTTTGCAATCCTGAGCGACAATTTGAAGACCTGATTGTCTTTTTCGTCAGAGCATCCAAGGATCTACCGACTCTTTCACTCCCAGGAACAAGTGACCAAGACATAATTTCTCCTTACAGCATCAAGACAACGAATATCAAGCAGCCAATTAAGTGATGAGAGTATTAAGAAAAAGATTTCTACTAGAGGATTATCATTTGATCCAAGACCAAATTCTCAGAACAAAATTTTAAAAAAATGTACAGCAGATAGTAAAGAGAATTTATATCAAAATATTGGGAGTAAAAGGGTTAAGCGGACTTAGGGAAATATTCAGAAATATGGAAGCTATATTGTCACGAGAAAATTGTGTGCAATTAACACTTTTCCAGTCAAACAATCAGATTCTGAAAGACTGTCAGCTGATTCAATGTACAAGGTTTGAAAATCAAAATGTGCTAAATTATTGTACTGAATGTAAGTAAAGATGAGTTAACAATTAATCTGATACTTGAAACTAGATGACATTTAACTTTTTGCAGTTCCTATGGGTGGTCAATTTTTGCAGGAATATTTTATAGGAAGAAAATTTGACTAAAGCTGAAATTATGCAGCTTTCACTTATAATGCTTCTCTTGTACAATCAAACTACAAAATTAAATGATGAAAAATTTCCTCTCTTTCAGAGATGCCAGTGTGAATTCTTACAAGGTAACAGGTGAATTCTTTTATATATAATTTATATGTAATACAAATGAATCTGTCAGACTCAGGCAAATCTTTTGGTGTATTATGTGTTCCTATGGATCTGAAAAGGAAATCACTATTGACTTACAGTCAAATCTGATCGACTGAATGCATAAAGCAATCTTCCCAGTAATGAACGCTACTTAAGCAGCAGTGAGGCCTTATTTTCACTATTTCATAAGTAGTGTTTTTCACTGAGAAAATGACTTTCATATTCATTTCTTAATTCACAGTTCACAAATTTGATTTTCATTTATTCATTACTTCACAGGTTTATCGCAAACCAACATGATAATAATCAGCTCCCAGTTTATTGACTTGTTAGCTCAGTTGGTAAAGCATTGCACTGGTTAATTAGAGGTCATGAGTTCAAATGCTGTACAGGCCTGAATTTTTTTTCAGGTCTTATTTTCATTCCTGCTCAAGTAGTGTATGTTACTGGGAAGATCGCTTTTATATTCATTACTTAATCCATGTACAGTCCTCATATATGACTTTCCTACATTCACAAATATAATCACATATTTAAATCTGTATATCTGTTTTAGAGGGTCAATGGCCTAGTGTCTGCTAAAGAATGAACTTCTTCAGAGATGAAAATTAGAAGACCTTAAGGTGACCTACAGGCATTTGCAGTTCTTTACAGACTTTTGTTATTTATTTATCTGAGTGTGTACAGTTTACAAAAGAAGATTTGACTTGTATCTTAAGTTTATAGTACCATGTATTTATGGGTTTCAAAATTATCCCCAGAACATAGTCTCACCTCTTTAGTGGACCTTGAAAATTAATTGGGGAAGAATAATAAATAATAATATAATTTTTAGAAGTGCCTCTATTTTCTGTGAATTTTCTTGCTACTTAGAACTTTGCTGATTATTCTAAAAACCCTAAGCAACTGTTTTTTTAAAATTGATCATTTCAGGATGTGCGACAAGAGGAAAGAAGAGCACTTTCAAGCAACAGCTATCACATACATAGTATATTCCAGGTTTGAAAATTCCCTCTAACACTTTATATACAGTAATAGATCATTAATATTATTGGTACATGATTCAGATAAATGTGTATCTCTAGCATGATTATTTATAATGAGAAGGTTCAGTACTATTTCACTCCCCTTCCCCCAGGCCCCTTCTCATTCCATCCCCCCCTCCTATCCACTAAGGTAATGAGAGTAATTAAGGGAAATGATAAATGATCACCAATTATCACCAACTAAAGAATCTCTTGACTGTTTGACAAATTCTCCCAGTCAGCACTTTGAGAAATGCATAGAGAACAGAAGGGAGAATATGTATACTGATGTTAGGGCATTAAGGGTTAAATCAACAAAGTTTGTTGGGAACAATTCACAATATGAATGTTCAATGAAAGTTTGTACTCTTTTGTTTTTGTATAGTCTACAAGAAAATTTTCTAAGATACCCCCAGATAAAAATATAAGGTGGGATCCCGCCAATCCCACCTGGGATCCCATGTGTGTCCCAGGTGGGATCCCGCCTTTTTCAGGTGGGATCCCGGGTGGGATTATGGAACATCCCGCATGGGATCCCACCTGGGATTATGGAACATCCCGCATGGGATCCCGGGTGGGATTATGGAACATCCCGGGTGGGATTATGGAACATCCCGGGTGGGATTATGGAACATCCCACATGGGATCCCACCTGGGATTATGGAACATCCCGCATGGGATCCCACCTGGGATTATGGAACATCCCACATGGGATCCCACCTGGGATTATGGAACATCCCGCATGGGATCCCACATGGGATCCTGCCAATTGAAGTTGGGATCCCGCCTTAAATTCCTAATAGCATCCCACCTGGGAAAGCACATCCCGGGCAGGATTAAACCTAGAATCCCACCAATCCGTCTTAGGATCCTGCCTCAAATTTCAGATAGTTTCCCACCTGGGAAATCATATCCCAGGCGGGATTGCATCTGGGATCCTGCCAATCCCAGTTTAGACCCTGCATAAAATTACAGATGGCTTCCCACTTTCAGAAAAATCCTTTGAGGGATCCTGTTTATCACTGGAGACCACAGATTTATGAAATGTACTAGATAGGATATCTTAAAATTAAGAGGATAAAATTTTCTAGGTGAGCTATAGACCCCATCAATCCACTGAGGGTCCAAAACTTTCCAACTAGCTATAGAACATACTGACACCTCCAATGGGATCCCATTGTCTTACCAAGCTATTGATCATAAATGATTCAAACAGTACATGAATACACAGACTATATGTGATAAAGATCTCATAATTTATTTGCAATGAACCAGCATGTGTTTGACTTGTTTCATTAACAAATTTCTTAACCGAACATTCTTAAAGAATAACAGCAAAACTCAGCATATCACTTTTTCTTCATCATTTAAGCAGACCATCTACAGTGTAATAAGGCTCAACGTTTAAAAAAATTGGCTGTTGTGTATCAAAGAATAAAAGAAAGACAAAACCTCAATAATTCATGTTATCAAAATTTTGACAAAGGTACTGATTGAAAGTCTGCTCTCTCTTCAGTCGAATTTTTCAAAGCAAAGCAAGGTCAGAATGTTCCCAAATGTGACTAAAGTAATCTTGAAACCTTACTCATAGATTTATTTCATTGTAAAGTGTAAGCTTAGGAAACTGCAGTATGCAAGCGACCAATTCGATTCTCAGAATTATTTGAGTTTCAGTTGCGCTGAGTGTTAGGTAAGATTAATTCAAGCCGTTATTTCTATTCTTTGATAAGATTTTGATCACGTAACGAATATGGCAATTTGTACTCACCACAAACTTCTAAAAATCCTAGCTTTAAATGGCCACTCGATCGTTGTTTGAACCAGTCGATATGTCAACTGTTAATTGTCCCTTCTTTTAAGTTCACGGCGCCAACGACTTTCTTTTCATTTAAAACACTCACGCTGTTCTCGTTTTCCCATTAAACCACAATAAAACCAATCTTTAGAAGTGTTATATTAGGCAAAACAGTTGGGAAAAGAAACAACTTGAAGCAAGAGCGGTTAACCGATGAAAAGTACATTCAAAGATGAGCGCCAAATGGAGTTTTCTTTGTTTCCGATTACGGGCATGATCACGTGGACCTTTTAGCAAAGAGAATCCGCTGGCTTGACCCATTGCAGTCTCAAGAGAAGCGCGCAACATTATTCTGTCTCTTCTGACCGGTTCTCCTCTCTTAGATGGTGGATACCTTGGATTCATGTTTTGATGATGACATAAATAATGATGTGAATTCACTCTATGTAGAAATAATCGACAAGAATCGAACAAGAATGCACGATTTGTGGCCGAAAGTTTTCGAGGAAAGAAAGACTCGAAACCCACTTGAGTTATGTTCACGGCGAAGGTGAGAAACAACACAAGCCAATAACATTAGGAAGTATGAGATACCTAGATGATCACAGTGTACCAGTACCCAAATCAACAAGGCTTGACCACAACAAGCGTTCAGCAACACGTTTCAACACAGTTAGCCATCTCGATTCCTCAGTCGGTCTTTCCAGTGAACTAGCAGTGGTGCCAACAGAGTCAAGTGCGTCTCATAACGGAGAAAACATTTGCACGAGAGACAGAAGCAACTACATGCGATTACAGAGGTGCATTGGAATTCTCGTCTGCAAATGGTTATGCACAGTCCGAAGCGTTACCGAGCTTGGAAAGGGGTGGAGAGAACGAAGATACAAGGTTGTCATTTTATACTACAAGTACAATTTTATACCAGACCTACAAGGTATAGAAAAATTTTGTTGATCTCTGACACAGAGAAGAACAACAAGTAAACTTTAGAGCTGTTATTATTGAACTGTGACTTGTACTTTTCATTTGTATGTAAAGAAGGAATTGTATTTTGCACCAAAAATATAAAGAAGTAATATTTTTTAGGAGGTCCAGTGATTGGGACATTTAAGAAATTAAGTTATGAAAAGAAACTCGGTTTGTACTTCTCACTACTAACAAGTCTTGTTTTAAAAATATTTTCAGATCAGAGTTTCAAATAAAGCAAATTGAAGAAGTCATTTAAAAGGTGTATTTTCTCAAAGGGAACAGTGACCACCTCTGTCTTGTCTGCATGCCAAATATTTGCGGAGTGTGTGGATGATCCATAAGTATTGGAACTCTCACAAAAACGTTTTGTAAGAATAAAAACAGCAAAACAATATTTTCGTAGCTGGGATAAAGAATCCCAGGTGGGATATGTAAATCCCGACCAGGATCCCGGGTAGAATGCATAAGTCCCACCTAGGATCCCGGGTGGGATGCAGGAATCCCGCATTAAATGCGGGATCCCAGGTGGGATCAAATTTTCATCCCAGGTGGGAAAGGTGGGATCCCACCACCTAAGGCGGGATCCCGCCATTCCCACCTGGGATCCTGGGTGGGATTGCCGGGATCCCGCCTATATCCCGCCTGACATTTAAAGTTTTAGATGCTCCAGAACTGTAGGTAATTGGTTTATTCTATGTCTGACAGTGAGAGCAGTGCCACTTTTAATATTTATTTTACAATTTTTTAGCAAAACTTACAAGAGGCAAAAAAAAAGTCACATTCTTGGCAATGAACTGTGATGGATTTTTATCTTTCATACTTTGAAAGCCGATATATCTTTTAGTGTATATATACAATGTACATGCATTTAGTGTTTTCTTTATTCCTTTTTTCTTTCGGTGAGCTGCTTGTTAAAAAAATATTCTTTTGTTTTATATTTTACATGCTCCATTCAGTTGGAAAAAATCATCAGGAAAGCAGATCAGCATGGCTGCAATATCGCCAAGGTTAAATGTTAAAACATGTCACTTGTACCAATTAGAATGACTGCATGAGACAAAATAATATATTGCAAACCAAAATCATGATATCTATGATTTCTCCACAGGTTACCAAACTCTGTGATCTTGCATCTGATGGGGACTCTGTGACATCTGTGTCTTGGTCAGAAAGGGTAAAGTGTCAAGTCAACTTTGATCCTTTGATTTTTTTTCTTTGTGCATAGTAACTAACTAGTAATATGCTAAAAGGAAAATCAAGGAAAATGGAATGAAGAATCCTTGATGCCGGATTTATTCAACCAAAAATTAAGAATTATACATGACTGAGTGGTGATTTTGTTTGTTTATTTGCAGAGTGGTCTGGTTGCTGTTGGGACTCACAAGGGTGACTTGTTCAAATCTGGGATGCAGGTGCACAAAAGAGAGTGTCTTAACTATTGAAGGACATACTGCTATAGTTGGTAACCAGGCCAAATTTATAGTCAGCACCATTTTTATTGCTTGAAACAGAGTACTAGTTTTCTTTTGTGGAGTAATAGATCAAAAGAGATCTCTCACATGCAGCTGAAACCAATTGAGGCAAATGAGGATATCACTGCACAGCAGGAATATTCTTAGTCTTTGCAAATGATTATGCTTTGGAGTGTCGGGAACAAATTGTGACCAGTAAAGTAAGAATGTAGAGATTTAACCTTTTAACTCCCATGAGTGACCCAGCCAGAATTTCTTTTTACAAAAGCAGACAAGTGATGAGAATGCAGAGATATTTCAGTTTGCAGATTACTAGTTGATCCAATACTAAATTCTTGGAACTATTAACATCATAGGAATGGTAAAGCTGAAAGTAAAGTATACTAATGAAATGTTGGAGTAAAATAGTTAAATCATGACCATTGTGGTCCCGAATTTTTCCATCAGATTAATCCAAGTGAAGCAGTGGAAAAGACCAAATCTGTCAAGTTTTTTCTACTGCTGTTAATTGATTTAACATACTTCATTGCCGAATTCATAGTTTCATATTAAACAAAGTTTCCAATCAAATGTTGTACTTTATCTTAGGTGCTCTGGCATGGAATGATGAATTGTGCTCTCACCAGGGAGTAGGGACAGGCTGATTCTACAGCATGATGCTAGAACACCCAATGCTGTGGAGAGAAGATTGATTGGACACAGGCAAGAAGTACGCCTTACAAAATTTAGGAAGGGGTGAGGGGTTGGGTGGGGTGGGGCTGACTTGTAATAAGTTTAGCAGAGTACAGACAATCCTATTTGGTTCATGACAGCGAAATAGAGAGAGCCTCCGGAAGACAAATATAAAGAAACTGCGCCCAACGGTCTGGAAAAAATAAATCTGTGTACTTATTTGTCTTTTGTTAATAGAGTTGTTTTGGATACAACGAGATTTTCATTTCTTACATGCCAGTTAGTAATTATTAAGTCACTTTCGATTGTTTTCTTCAGGAATCCAAGTCAGAGCTCAATCACCAGTTTCCAGAATAAGATGATGTTTACCCTAAGAATTGGATCTTCAACGTAATGTACCAGTCAATGTAAACCCCCGCACCCCCCGGCCGGGACATAGCGGGGCATTTGACAAGCGCTCACTTCTAAAGTTGCAAAGGACCCCAAGGTCAGGTTTTTCCTCTAATTGAAGCTAACAACCCTGCTCACATCCCCGCTCTTGTTGAGTGAAAGACACAAGCTAATGTAGATGGTTTAAACTTTATTTGTCGAGTAACACACGTCACCGCATACAATGCTTTTCAAATGGTATAAAATTTTTGTCGTGTTTTTATAGTCTACTGTTAACATATAAGAAAATTTTAAATTCTACATGCTAGTAGAAGAGGGTTAAATGTTAGTGAATGCAGTTTAAAAATATATTTCAAAATTTGAAAAAACACACTGTTTCATAGAATGGGTTTAAAGAACACATTTAACTTTCTGTTCCACCTTCTTGTTTCCACTGAAGACCTACCCCTGGCCAACCTTCAGTTGGCACTCATTGCAATACTTTCTTACCTTCTTTTCATGGCCAAAAACCACCATCTTACCGGACTAGCAATTCTTGACCCAGTCCACCTCGGTGAAAAATACCCCGGTCCACTCCCCCGCTGTTCTTGGATGACGTGCAAAAGAGGTTAATGTCCCCGATACCTGCGGCCCTTTCGCTCGGCAAAATTTTTAAGGACACAGTCACACAGTTATTCTGTAACTTTTATTTCAATTCGATTGATAGGTTTATTGAATAAAGGTGTTTCTTTGGTCTAATAACCTGGTTTTTCAGATGGGTTTATATCTAGAGTTGTGATTTCTTTCAAAATTGTGGAAAGTTTATATAAAAAAATTGCAAAGGAATTGAGATTAAAAGTGTTAAAAGAAATGGAAAGAAGTCTCAAGAGGTATATTTTCCAAGCCACAATGACGACAGAAATGAAATCAAAATTTATTGCCTTGTAAGATTACATTGATTGCAATACAGCTTAAAACTGTGACTCATGCATGAGTAATTTTTTCGAGGACCTTTGGCAAGGTACTTCCTTGAGATTATCCAACATTTCAATACTGTTTGCATTTTCACTCCTCTCGATTAGATAAAAAAAGAGCTTTACACCTTAGTTTGTGGAATTCCAGTTACTCATTGTTTCAGACTTTGAATTTATTTGTGGCAAAACTAAAATTTCAACTCTAGGCAAACTTATGGCTGTCCATGTTTACTTTTTACATGGCATCAGTTTCTTGTACACAGGAAACTGATGTCAGAAACTGAAGCAGAAAAATGAAATGGACAGATGTGTTGTTTGTGTCAAAAAATTGAGATTAAAAGCATTAAAAAATTGGAAAGAAGTCTCAAATGTTATGCTTTTTCTAAGCTGCAACAAGTGCTTAATTGCAGCTGGAATTCTATGTGGGGTTTCCTTGCCTTCTCTTTTCATTCGTTTTACATGTGGAATTCATCTCTGATGTTTGATTTGTTTCCTTTTGTCTTAGTAGTATTTTATTTGGCTGCCAAGTTTCACTGATTTTAAGAACATAGCAAAGCTGAACAGGTCTCCTCCTATTTGGCCAAAAGTTTAAATAAATGGCCAGGCTGGAACTTTGTCAAGCAAACGTGTGACATTCAGTTTATGTCATTCACATTTCAAGCTGTTTTAGGTACTTTAGCAGCAGTTTGAGAGGTGAAGAAGAATTTTGTCTTATTATTGGGAGGGAATTTTTACTGACATATGGTAAGGCTTTTAAGAGGGGTGTTGCATACCTCCACCTTTTTTTACTATGTTGTCATGATTATGTGGCAGTGAATTAAGTTTTCAGAAGTGATTTTCAGAAGGCTACACCCTCCCCTTACTTCCTCCCCATTGCTTTCAAGTGGTGACTAATCATAGAGGATAAATAGATCGCAACACAAAGTTTAAATCCATTTACAATTTTTATTCTACACTTATAAATTTGGGAGTTCCGGCTCCATTTACAAATACTTGTAAGTAAAAATCTTAACTGTCTATAAGTCTGATGCTTCATCCTCCGACTTTGCACAGCAACTTATTGACATATTATTACATTATTCGAGAAACAGGCCCTAAATATATACAAAAATATACTAATATTTACATCAACTGCAGAAAATTCCCAAAAAATTTTCAAACTAGGATGACAAAAATCTCACATCATTAACCTACCAAAAGAACTTTTCTTCGAAGCGCCACGAGTTTACGTACAGTTTCGGTAGGATTTCAATGGCAGTAAATTTGAAACTACTTGAATCGGATCGCTTCGATCAGAAGAAAAATCGAGCATTAAAACAAACGTGTTGTATCCTACAATCTGTACTACATTTACTCATCTGATGCGACTATAATCTCCAAAAGAATTTCAATAAACACTACAGAAAACTATTCCTAGAGAAAGACACACGCGATCAAAACAGACACAAGCATGGAGATAATTTGGGATCGAAAGTAACCAATCATAAAATGACAAAGTTGAGAGGTCCGAGGTTTTTTTTTTGTTTTGTTTTCTCTGCATGTTCATTGGTTCGTTTTTCTTCATTTCGATCCGGTTCAAATAATCTCGCCGCTCTGAACACTTCCTTCATGCACGTTTTTGTCACTGAGCTGGTCACCTCGCAGTTATTTTGAATACTAAGTGGTTCAAATAATTTCTTTTTCGTTTTTAATTGGAATTGCTGAGGCCTAAATAATTAGCTTACACCGACTTTTGCTAAGTAAATTACGTGCCTTTTGCTTACCTGCATTTTTTATGAGTTGATTGCTTGAGAGGTCTAACGTGCGTAGCTGACAGTTGTTGTTGTTGATGGCTTCAGCTAAGTGCTGTGCTCCAATGTCTGAGATGTTATTTGCTGAGAGGTCTAACGTGCGTAGCTGACTGTTGTTGTTGTTGATGGCTTCAGCTAAGTACTGTGCTCCAATGTCTGAGATGTTATTTACTGAGAGGTGTAACGTGCGTAGCTGACAGTTGTTGTTGTTGATGGCTTCAGCTAGGTGCTGTGCTCCAATGTCTGAGATGTTATTGTTTGCGAGGTTTAACGTGTGTAGCTGACAGTTGTTGTTGTCGATGGCGTCAGACAAGTGCTGTGTTCCAATGTCTGAGATGTTATTTGCTGTGAGGTTTAACGTGCGTAGCTGACAGCTGTTGTTGTTGATGGCTTCAGCTAAGTGCTGTGCTCCAATGTCTGAGATGTTATTTACTGAGAGGTGTAACGTGCGTAGCTGACAGTTGTTGTTGTTGATGGCTTCAGCTAAGTGCTGTGCTCCAATGTCTGAGATGTTATTTACTGAGAGGTCTAACGTGCGTAGCTGACAGCTGTTGTTGTTGATGGCTTCAGCTAAGTGCTGTGCTCCAATGTCTGAGATGTTATTTTCTGAGAGGTGTAACGTGCGTAGCTGACAGTTGTTGTTGTTCTTGATGGCGTCAGCCAAGTGCTGTGCTCCATTGTCTGAGATGTTATTTTCTGAGAGGTCTAACGTGCGTAGCTGATAGTTGTTGTTGTTGATGGCGTCAGCCAAGCGCTTTGCTCCAATGTCTGAGATGTTATTTTTTGCGAGGTCTAACGTGCGGAGCTGACAGTTGTTGTTGTTAATGGCGTCAGCCAAGTGCTGTGCTCCAATGTCTGAGATGTTACTTGCACTGAGGTCTAACTTGCGTAGCTGACAGTTGTTGTTGTTTTTGATGGCTTCAGCCAAGTGCCGTGTTCCAATGCGTGAGATGTTATTTTCTGAGAGGTTTAACGTGCGTAGCTGACAGTTGTTGTTGTTGATGGCTTCAGCCAAGTGCCGTGCTCCGATGTGTGAGATGTTATTTTCTGAGAGGTTTAACGTGCGTAGCTGACTGTTGTTGCTGTTGATGGCTTCAGCTAAATACTTTGCTGCTTCATCTGTCAGTTGATTTCTTGTGAGGTTTAACGAGCTCAGATGAAATTCCCTACGTTTTAACAATTTAGAAATTTCAAAACAACCTAATGGACCAATGTTATTGAAACTCAAATCTAAATGTGAAATTTTTTGAACATTCTTGATTACATTTACTAACGAAGAGCAATCAACAGCTGTGAGGTGACAATCAATAAAATTTACACAATTAAAGTTAATTTGTTGTAGTTTTCTCTGAACTATCGACTCCATCTTATTATTCTCGTAACAACATTTAAACAATGTCACTGCTGAATCGTTTTCGTCTTTAGTCGGCCAGCAGGTCACCATTTTGTCTTCGCTTTCTTCGGCTTCGTTTTCTTTGTCTTCAGTTTGCACAGGAAGAAGGTCAGTGAGGATTTCGCTTGGTAGGGGATTTTTCTCCTCCATTAGTCCCGCCAGAAACTGAAAAACCAGCTGCCATTTGCCGTTCTTGATGTTCTCGGAAACAAAGTTCCTTAATTCTCTTTCTTTCATGTTGTTTGTCAGGTGCCGCGCTGCGAAAAACTCCTGCATTGTAAGATGAATGAAACAGAATTGTTTCTCATCTTTTAACGCGGCATTTTCACGGTCGGGTAAGCGGTGAAAAAGGGCGCTGTCTTTCATTTCGTGTACTTCGTTTCCACCAAGGATCAGTTTTCCTTCTTCGATTCCTTCAAACGCCACTTTTCCTAGTTTCTCGAATTTCTCCTCCACAGCCGAGGGCAAATCGTCTGATAGAAAGTCTTCGCGGGTAAAATGTTTATCGCGGAATTCTTTCGTGTGTTTGAAATAAAATACTTTCACTGCAATCTTGTATATCGTGGTTAATTTGGAAGGGAGGGTCACACTAGCGGAACTTTCGAACTGCAATATTTGTGACAGACTTGAGCACACGATGAAGCTGTTCACAGGGATATAACAGAGCGAAAGTAAGTTCATGTTGCTGCTGATGTGTCGCCATAGTGTTTCGCCTACTTGATTGTCAACTCCGGCGAATTTGTTGATATACTCTTGAATTTGCTCGGTTGAAAACCCTAAGATTTCAAAGGTTTTGTCGAAATTAAGATGTGCGATACCGGTCAAAGCCGTAGGTCTAGTAGTCGTTACAATTGAAGCATCCTCAAGAAGTTTCCCAGTCACAAGCCACTGATAAAGGATTTGTAGCGGCATCTTGTCTTTAATGCTTCCGGGATGAGAAGGCGCCACGGCCATGTTTGCGTTATCTTTGAATTCGTCAAATCCGTCAAAAAGTATGAGGACACCTTCAGGGTGCTGCAGGATGTAATTCCAGACCTCATCATCCAGGTGATCTGAGATGGAATGTTCTGACCGGGTGAGTAGTTCCCTGAGGCTAAGGTCGTCTGCCGAGTTGAATCTTCTGAATTTTACGAAGAAAGCAGCATCAAATTGGATTTGGGATTTGATTTTCTCAAATGCCCAGTCTCTGAGAAGTTTGATGCAAAATAATGTTTTGCCGATTCCGGGGCGACCGACAATCAATACTTTCTTATTTTTATCATTTAGGAGGTCTTCCAGGCTTTTCGGATGTGATTCTTCGTCGCGCGACCTTGGATAAACTTTGAGTTGCTCTTGTCTGTCTGTAGTAAAGTTGTAGTGAGCCCTGTTGGGAATGATAACAAGGTTTGTGTAAATCTGATCCAAAGTCAAATCTTTGGCTTTTGTTTCCTCGCCTGGAGGACGTCGAAACGGTGATTGGAGTTCGTGGAGGCATCGAGTGTCTTCCTCAATGATTTTCCTCGTTCGTGCGATGAATGATTGAAGCTGTTTAGGCTTATCATGTCCGCTCGTTCCTTCATGGTTAGCATTTAGATAGGTTTTTAGGAAGTCTGAGTCTTGCATAAAATTCCTTTCTATCCATGCCTGTGTCAAAATGTAGACGATTTCAATCAGAATGCCAGCGTCAAAAATTCCATTCACTGCAAGGACAGCGTTCATCCAAAAGGTTTTCTTTATCGCTCGTTGATTGTGACATTTGTGTAAAGTACTGTTTGGGGCGGCGTCCGATGAATTCTTCGGCGGATTGGTTCCAGAGTTCAAGCAACATTCAAACGTGGAGGAAAACTTTAAAGGATAAAGCAACTGAGTTTGCAGCAATATGAAGAGAACTCCTAGAACAAGTCTCGTAGATAGTTGACAACAGTAAGCTATAAAAAGCCTGTGTCCGCAATTTGTTGTTTGTCTTGTTGGGCTTTCTTGGTCGCGCGACTGTCCGCTCTCTGGATCACGGTCACGACTGCTCGACGACAAATGAGCGACTGTATTACTCACTGTTTGGGAGTAGATAACACATACAATTGCAATAAGGAGGAAATTGGTGACCACGAAGCCATAGACAGGAACACCGTACTTGTTGTGTTGCTTCTCGTATTTTTCGAAACATTCTCCACGGATAAGGTCGATGTTTTCACTCTTCGCGCCACCGCACCGGAAATCGTACCTGGATTCGGTATTTTCCACTTCGGCAAAAATGCCAAAGAAAATTATACTGATCACGAACCAAATTAAAACTGCGGCATAGCTAATTTTGTTGAAGGTTCTTGGTGCAAGTGATTCCTTGAGATGATCCATCATTTCAATACTGTTTGTATTTTCGCTGTTTTCGATGAGATGAAAATTGCTCTCTAGGTTTGGTTGTGGACTTCCGGTTACAGATTGTTTCAGATTTCTAAATTTGATCATGAAAGAAATACGTTTTTAACTCGTGGCAAACTTACGGCTGTCAATAATTTATTCTCGCACGCCATCATTTTCTTTCTGATATCGGAAAATTGAAATAGAAAAATGAAATGGAGAGATAAATGTGTCGGTTGGGTCAAATTTTCTTTATTTTTAATGCGTGAGATTCTATGTCGTTGAAAGAGGCGCAAAAGAAACAATTACAAGTATGGAGAGACATTTCGCTTTCTGAAGCAAATAGAAGCGTCACGACAAAAGAAATTGTGAATTGTCACTGATGGCTCTTCAAGTTTACCTTTGCCTTAGTCCGGGGCTTTTTACTGAGTATGAAAGCTCCTTAACAGGAGGCTTGGTCGCTCGACTTTTATTTTTACAAAGAGTCTGCAATGTTAAATGTTTTCTCTTTTCGCTTGTATTACAGCAGACTGTGACTTTTCAGTGAAGGAATGAAAGACATTCCCTTACGAAAATGAAACCATGTATCTGACCCGACTGTCATATCATTTCGCATGCCTTCCACTGGATTTTTTAAAGGGATTTGCGTTACCGTAAAGTATCCTTGTATTTTCCAAATAACAGTAACCATTCTTATTAGGTAGATGCTCGTTCGCTTTGTGTCAAAACAATGCTTGCTCTTCTGAAATAAAACAACTTTCGCCCCCGCTTCATTACAGTCTCAATGTGATAAACCGTCCTAAATGTAACATTGTTACTGTGAACTGTGCTGCTAACTAATAGTTCTGAAAAAAATTTTTGGAAAGATTAACGTTTAATGAAGAACTTTTATTCTTAAAAATTAATCGTCAACCGTGAGAGATACCCAAACACTTAGCCGTCAGAGATTCCAGCGCACTGAGACCCTCCTTCTTAAGCTGAGCCGAGGGCTATGGTGCACCAACTGTAAGAAGGAAAAAGCTATTTCGAATATTTAAATACGCGATTTTCATAAATTGAACGAAAAACTTCTATTATTTCATATCAGATCGGTGTCTCGTTTCAGTTTAACTGCAAGAAATAAAATTGTCGAGGTTTTCGAGCTTGTCCCTACCTTCTTGAATCCATATCAAACTCATGGGGTACAAATAGTCTTAACATGAATATAGTGACCACGCCCACTTCAACGCCCCACTCAAATCGAGTGTAATTTTCGAACATTTTACCATCGTGCGGATTCTCTACGGAAAAAGCACTCAATGTACCTCTGAAATATTAAACTATAATATTGTGGCATTCTATTTCGCTAATTTTCTAACTTGAAGGTAAAGTTTTTCCCTCGTCATTTTAACCTTTTCTCCGAGCGGTTGCGTGAAATTAACAAGGCGTTTTTGTTCAAAACATAACCGAGCGAAGCGTCTCGGGCGATATCCCTTTTACGCAAGCGCAATTTAAAAATGTACGGGTAGTTAGATAACGGCGTAATATGTGACTAACACAGTCTATAGACTAAGATTTTACGCCACTATGTGCGTCGGTGTATATATATGTAAGATTTTAAGCCGTTAACTAACGGCGTAAAATCTTACAGTATATAATTAACCGACTGGAAGAAATTACGCCGTTAGTTACTGGCGTAAAATCCAACATGATCTCGAGACCAAAATAACGATTATCGTTATTTCTAAATTGGCACCAAATTTATGGATATAGTAATTTCGTGGCACTCTTTACCAATGCTCTTTACACGTGTTAAATAAAGAGAAGGACTCGGTTCCACTGTCTTACAACATTCAAGATGGCGGAGGAAAGGGGTAAATGTGCGTTCAGTTGTGATCAGCATGATCTCGACACCAAAATAACGATTACCGTTATTTCTAAATTGGCCCTGAAATAACGAATATCATAATTTCAGTGCATGTCTGAGACCTTCGGGCTCGAAGCTTGGGAACTAGTATTCAGGGAAAGATAAAATGGCGGCTTACGGCGGCGAAGGTAATCTCAGTAGTTTAATATTTAGCGTGAAAAGGCTTGGGTGTTGTGATCTGGTTCTCAAGTAAAAAAAAAATCACGGTCTGCAATGGCTCTACCACCTTTTGAACAACAAGAAAACATTAAAAAGGTGGTAAAAAGCAGCAAGTTTCGAAGTCTAAACGAAAGATGGGTAAGCTGAGTTTCAGTCAAATATCATGACATTTGGGATGTAATTTCGATACCGAATAAATAGTTCTACATGGTTATACACGCATAGGATTCTGTTGTGTTCACGTGAAGGCCATTTCAGCCATTCCTGCCACTTGTAAGTGGTAGGAAATAAAAGATATGTATAGTTGTTTCGTATTGAAGCCCTGTGAAATCACAAATTTGATTTATTTCTTCTTTGTTTTAGGTGGTCATTATCCATTACTTTTGGAAGTCGATGCTGATGAGAAAGAAAAAATGTTTATGATTATTTCTTCTCTCGAACATTTTACTATTTAGGTACCAAATAATCTTGATACTGAAGACCATTGCATTCTATTATGAAAAATTTACCCCTGATTGCTTTGTCAACATGTATGATGTAATATACCTTGTGATTTGTGGGATTTTCACAAGTAAACTAGAAATACCTGTAGAGGGTAATGATGTACTTAATGCAAAGTGTTTTGGTACAAAGTCTGCTTTGCTGTAATCTACCTGAAGGTGCTTTTTATATGCTAGTAACACTTGCACAGCCCTGTCAAAATGTTCTTTAGTAGTAGACAAGCTGGCTGTAGTAATTATAGGCAGCAGAGGCCAAACCTCATCCTGAAAAGCAGTCTGAAAGGTGTGAAGTCAGTGGAAGATACTTCATCGTAGGTGGCCAAATTGCAGGCTGTCAGCCCGTTTTGAGTGAGTAGTTAAACTCAAGATCGGCTATTTTAAATAATTTTATTGAGAGCCAAATCCTGCAAGGCTTATATTCTGTATTAATTTGAAGTGTTACTTTTATGTTTCTTATTTTGCAGTAAGTGGGCTTGTTGTGGCCATTTTTCTCTCAAACATTTTTTTTTTAGAAGTAGGCAAGCTGGCTATAGTAATAGAAGGTAGAGACCAAACCTTTTCCAGACTAGACGCCTAACAAATGTTCTGTGTGGACAGCCAAATCCCTGGTTACCGGCACATTTTGACTAGGCTATTTGTTATTTAGCTACTAAGTAATCTTATTATTAAAGATTACTGCATTCCTTTTTAATAATTTGCTGCCAATTGTATGCTGTATATAGCTTATGATTTGTGTGATTTTCAAGAGTAAATTAGAAATACCTGAAGATGGTAATGATGTACTAGATAACGTACTTGATGCAAAGCAATTTTGGCACAAAGTGTATGCCTTGTCCTCAGGTGATTTTAACATGCTAATAAGATTTGTTATTCAAATAATATACATCAGCTGGAATGGGAATATTGAAAGAAAAATAATAATATTTAACCATAACAAGTTTTGGTTTTATGTCCAAATTAAGCACTTAGTTGAAGATCACTGCACTGATCATGCCCTGAAGGCCAAAAAAAGTGCTGTCTGCTGTTAGTTTAATTTTTGTCATTTCTATTGATTTATTTCATTTATCAATGTTTCTTTGAGTTATAATTCATTGACCTCTTTCAATAGTGCAGGTTCGCTCATGTAACCTAATCCCACATGTATGTATGTACAACCTCAGTTGAAATTTTGAGTGGCAGGCAAGCTGGCAATAGTAATAGGCAGCAGAGGCCAAATCTTGTCCTGAATAGAAGTCTGACATGTGTGAAATTGGCAGCTATTTCATTGTAGGTGGCCAAATTGTTGGCTGCAGCACATTTTGACCTGGCTGATTGTGTGTGTGTGTTATGTATGTGTTCTTCTTTTTAGGTGTTAAACAGGTCAAAGTACCGAAAAAAACCTCTGTGATAACTTGGTAGTCTAAGATGTAAAAAGTTTTAATAATAAGGTAAAGCTTGATCATTCTTAAGAGTTTGCATATGTTCTAAAAGTTTTGGGGAGAGTTAGGGGAGCATTATTTATACAAATGTATTTAAAAAGTAACTAAAAAATATAAAGAACTAGGGCAAAATCCCAATTTGCTTTAAAAGTTTATTTTATTATATACATAATTCTGGATATAGCTTGGGATTTGTGTGATTTTCACAAATTGTTAGGTTGTTATGTAAACTTAATTTACAGGAACCTTGTTAATTTTCAGCTTCAAGAACAAGTACATAATTGCAGGAAAAGCTTGAAGCTTGAAAAATTTACTGATGAAACTGGAACAGATGTCATGAGATTTGTACAATAGGTCGGCCTGGGAGGGACCAAGAATTAAAGAATTCATTGATTCTCTTACAACTTTTGTCTGCATAGTGTGCTTCTGTAGAGCTTAGTTATTGCTGTAGAAAACGTTTTTGGAGGGCCCTTGAGATCACTCACTTTTGAGCTAGTTGCCCCTAGGGAAGAGGATATCTGTACTTATTATCTCCCTTGGGGGGGGGGGGGTGAAGGGTTAAAGACTGATTCTTCTCCAGTAGCCACAAGTACCCCTGCATATGGAAATTTTGAACACTATTAAAGGGCTAGTACCCTCATTTCATACTTGAATTTTTAATTTAGTGTAAGTTATGACAAATAATGAATGTAAATTCATCTTGGTTGTACAGGTTATATCCAGCAGTCCTTAAAAAAAATAAAAAAGGTATTTTTCTGAATTTAAAAAAAAGTGTTCTTGCTTCAAAGTAAGTGCATGATATGTCATTCAATTAATGCTCTAGCAGAGTTTTTCTTTGAAATGCCAAAATCAACTTCATGAGTAAGGACAAAAAAAAGGCAATAAGCAAATGTTCTTCTGTATCCTCTATGTCAATTTGGGCTGAAAAACACGTTTTTTTTCCTTTTGCAAAAATTAGCTTATTTCACGACCAAAAACGATGCAAACAAGCTTAAACGTTATGTTTTCAGCAAAACAGCGATAGAATCTGCGAAAAAACAATGGAGACAAGTTAACACACAGTGTTCTCAGTAAAATTTGGGCAAACAAAACCTTAAAAACCAAAAAAAAAAAATTGCGCTGACTTACCCATTTTTTGCTAAGATAACTGCCAAAACAATGAAAACTAGCTTGAAACTACATGTTTTTCACAAGATCGCGACGAAATCTGTCTAAAAACTCCAAAATACGGCAGAAATGTACGATTTTTGCGAAATTTTTCGCTAAAGTTGACAAAAACACTCAATTCGACTGAAAAACACGTTTGTTTTTTTTGCAAAAATAAGCTTATTTCAGTTTTAAAAACGCTGCAAAAAATGTTCTCAGCAAAATAGTTTAAGAGTCTGTGGGAAAACACAAAAACAAAGCTTAAACCCAGTGTAAATTGATAAAAAGGCCCGAATTGCGCATTTTGGCAGTTATTTTGGCAAAAAATGGTATATTTTGATTTCAAGCAAACTTTCAAGTAGTTGTTAAAGTTTAGAGCCAAACACAATTCCAAAAAAAAAATTGGATGTTTTCAGAAAAAATTGTAACCCTCAGCCTAATCATAATCCCACCCTACCCAAGCCCTAACTCTAACTCTAGCTGCGAGCTATCCTAACCCTAACCCTAACCCCGGGTTAGGGGCTAGGGTTAGGGCTCGGGTTAAGAACGGAACTTTTCACTCCAGTCCAAATGATGCAACTGGTTAACATGGTCCAACCAGCCAAAACAAGATAAAATGGTTTAAACGGTGAAAAGATTTTAATTACGTGACATGGTCCAATCGGAAGAAACGATCTCACTTAGTAAAATGGTGCGACTGGTTAACATGATCCAACTTGATAAAATGATGCCAATATCTAAAATGGACAAACTGGTTTAAATGATCCAACCAGTTGAAATGGTCTAACTGGATAATGCATGTGTAACCAGTGAAATTGGTTCAAATAATTCAGGTAAGGATGGTAACATTATTTAAAAAGATCCAGCATATTACAGTGGTTCAACTGGTAAAAATAATCATCCAACTACTAAAAGTTATTGAACCCCAATCAAAATTAATCCAACCGCTTCAAATAATCTAACTGGTCAAAATTCTTCAGATGGTAAGGTGACAAAATCTTCTTAAAAATATTTTTGAAGAGGCTTACACCCTTACCCTAAACACTAACCCTACCCCCAAACCCTAACCCCAAACCTTCACCCTAGCCCTAACCTCAACCGCAGACCCTCTAACCCTAACACTAAGCCTAAACCCTAACCCTAGCCCCACACCATAACCCTAAAACCTAACCCTAAACCCTAACCTATAGCCCTTAACCTAGACCTAACCCTAACCCTAACCCTAACCTAACCCCAACCTTCTCTATCTATCCTGTAAGTGTACCAGTCGGCCTATCGTTTGTTTTTCAGTAAACTTTCAAGTAGTTACTGAAATTTACAAACACAATACAAAAAAACCCTGCAATTGAATGCTTGTAGAAAAATATTAACGCCAACCCTAAGCATAGCCTCACCCTAGCCTTAACCCTAATTCTAACACTAAACCCCGCTAACTCTAAGCATAATTTTACTCTAGCCCTAACCCTGATTGTAACACTAAACCCCTCTGACCCGAAGCAACCCAAACTCTAACCCTAACCAGGTAATGGGCTCCTGCCCTAACCCTATCCTCAACCCTGACTTAAACCCTTTACCATAGCTTAGGATTGGTTTGGGGTTTGGGTTAGGTTTAGGATAGCACAGAGTTAGAGTAGAGTGAGCACAGGACGAAATAGCATGATTCCGTAATTCGGAAAAATGAAACTCTATGTTTCCACATCATTCACTTCTTCCTTGGACCTGTTATGTTTCCGTTATGATTCCTGAACGGAAATATGACGACACGTTTCCGTTGCATTTCTGTCAACGGAATATTATCGTCGCCTGTTTCCGTTACGTTTCCTTGTACGGATTCAAACTTTTACCGTCAAGTAAAACATATATATATAAAGTGCTGTACAGTTCTTACACCACGTTACCATGAAGACGTGATCGTTCGAGGACAACAAAGGCAAATTGACGTGCATTAGGTGTGTACGTTCGTAGGAATCATAAGAAGTCCTAGAAGCTTCGATGTTTTACACTGAGCTATGTGCATGTTAATTTTGGAACTGTTTCGAAACCTTACAAAATTGAATCTTTTAAACTTACTCTGTACTTAGATTTTTAAGCAGCTGGATCATTTGAGCCAGTTTAGTCACTCAAACCAGCAATACAATACTAGGCTAACTGGATAGTTTTAGGGTTAGGGTTAGGATTTTCAAGTAGGCACACGCAGTTGTGTGGATATTGTGGTACATGGAGTTTAGTAGAGTGTAGATTTTAGCAGTATTTGCCAGTGTTGACATATTTATAAAATTATGGTTCCAAAGTGCGTGTCACTGTTGAGAACCCAAGAAAATCATGAGAAAGTCGCCGATGGACTAGCCATAAAAATAAGCCCAACTCTGAGTCAATGCCAAACCACAAGAAAGTTGTGAAACTTGCGCCAATGTAAAAAAAAAAAAACAACTGAGGTTCGAAGTATGGGTCGATGCTAACATCCTATGAAAATCATGGGAAAGTCGAGGAGATTGGTCATGGTACCAACCAATGCCACTTTCCCATGAAAATCAAGAAAGCTGTGGTAACTAGCCAACATATGCTAGAATGACAATCTTTAATAAAATTCATATCTAATAAGGATGTGTGAAATGGCCAATATCGCTCTTGGCCGAGATACTGGTTTGCCGTGTTTTGGCAGTTATTTTGGCGAATATGGTTAAAATCAAATCTGTGTAAAAACAGTAAAATCAACGAATTATTGAGGTTCGTCAACATCCTCTTAGTCTAGAGAAAAACTTCTGCCCACGGCTAAAGGCGTTAAATTAATAAATTGATATATCTGGGCGGCATATCAAACAGCAATACTAAACTTCTCCTTTCTCACAGCTTTTTCCCCTATAACATCTTTGTTCATTCCATTTTTTCTAAAGTAAAAACTCGTTTTGGAGGCATAAAGGTCCCTAAAGCAACGTTTCAAGATTTTATGGCGATCTTGTGAAAAACATGTAGTTCCAGCTAGTTTTGAGGGTTTTGGCAGCTATTTACACAAAAAGTGGGTAAAAACAGCCCACTTTGTCGTGTTTCTGACGGTTTTTACGCGTTTTTCCCCAAATTTTACTGAGAACACTGCGTTTTAGCTGGAATAAGTGTTTTCACATGGATTGTATCCCTATTTTGTTAAAGACATCGTGCTTTTGAAGCACGATGTCGTAAAATAGGCTGATTTTTGCAAAAACAAAAAACAAAAAAAAAAGCGTTTTTCAGGTCGAATTGAGCGCTTTTGTCAACTTTTGGGTAAAATTTGGCAAAAACTCGTGCGTTCTGCCGAATTTTGGTGTTTTTAGATAGATTTCATTGCAATTTTACGAAGTACATGTAGTTTCAGCCAGTTTGCAGCGTTTTAGGCTTGAGACCGGCAAGAGTGATGGTAGACACTCTTAGCAGAGATAATTGTGCTAGCAGATATTAAAATTTCACCTGTAAAGACAATAAATTAATTGAACACAAGAAAAAGGAAACTTGATAAAAAAAATTAGAATAATGGCGGGGAGAAAAGAGGGCTGCACTAAAGATTATGTACTTGTGTTCTTGAAGCTGAAAATTAACAAGGTTCCTAACAATTTTTGAAAATCACACAAATCCCAAGCTATATCCAGGGTTTTCTCTTAATAAAATTAACTCTTAAAACAAATTGGGATTTTACCTTGGTCCTTTTTTTTTACTTTTTATGTGCATTATTTATGTATAAATAATGCTCCCCTGACTATCCCCCAAATTTCCAGAACAAATGGAAACTCTTAAGAATGATCAAGCTTTACCTTATTATTT
Source organism: Pocillopora verrucosa (assembly GCF_036669915.1). Classification (NCBI taxonomy): domain Eukaryota; kingdom Metazoa; phylum Cnidaria; class Anthozoa; order Scleractinia; family Pocilloporidae; genus Pocillopora; species Pocillopora verrucosa. The sequence continues at coordinate 427,843 of NC_089323.1, forward strand.
AAAATTTTTACATCTTGAATTATCAAGTTATCACAGAGGATTTCTTGGTACTTTAACCTGTTTAACACCCTAAAAGAAGTGCACATATATACTACACACAATCAGCCCAGTCAAAATGTGCCACAGCCGACAATTTGGCTGCCTGCCACAATACAGCTGCCTCTAACTTCACACTTTTCACACTTCCATTCAAGACAAGGTTCAGCCTCTGCTGCCTATTACTATCACCAGCTTGCCTTCCACTCAAAAACATTTCGACTGAGCTCATACATACATACATACATATGTGGGAGATTAGGTTACATGAGCGAACCTGCACTATTGAAAGAGATCAATGAATAACAATTCAAAGAAACATTGATAAATAAAATAAATCAATAGAAATGACAAAAATCAAACTAACAGCAGACAGTACTCTTTCAGCCTTCTGTACCTGAGCAGTGCAGTGATCTTCAACTAAGTCCTTAATTTGGACATAAAACCAGAACTTGGTATAGCTAAATATTATTATTTTTCTTTTAATATTCCCACTCCAGCTGATGTGTATTATTTGAATTACAAGTCTTATTAGCATGCAAAATCACCTACGGACAAGGCACACACTTTGCACCAAAATAGCTTTACATCAAGTACATTATCTTGTACATCATTACCATCTTCAGGTATTTCTAATTTACTTGTGAAAATCACACAAATCATACGCTATATACAGCATACAATCAGCAGCAAATTATTAGAAAGGAATGCAGTAAATTTTAATAAGAATATTACTAAGTAGTTAAATAACAAATAGCCCAGTAAAATTGTGCCCGTTGCTGGGAATTTGGTTCTCAATAAAATTAGCTAAAATAGCCAATCTTGAGTTTTACTGCTCACTCAAAATGGGCTGGCAGCTTACAATTTGGCCGCCTACAATGAAGTACCTTCCGCTAACTTCACATTTTTCAGACTGCTTTTCAGGAAGAGGTTTGGCCTCTGCTGCCTATAATTACTACAGCCAGCTTGTCTACTACTCAAAAACATTTTGACTGGGCTGTGCAAGTCTTACTAGCATATAAAAAGCACCTTCAGGTAGATTACAGCAAAGCACTCTTTGTACCAAATGCTCTGCATTAAGTACATCATTACCCTCTTCAAGTATTTCTAGTTTACTTGTGAAAATCCCACAAATCACAAGGTATATTACATTATACATTCCAGTTGACAAAGCAATCAAGGGTAATTTTTTCATAATGGATGCAATGATCTTCAGTATCAAGATTATTTGGTACCTAAATAGTAAAATGTTCGATAGAAGAAATAATCATAAACATTTTTCTTTCTCATCAGCATCGACTTCCAAAAGTAATGGATAATGACCACCTAAAACAAAGAAGAAATAAATCAAATTTGTGATTTCACAGGGCTTCAATACGAAACAACTAAACATATCTTTTATTTCCTACCACTTACAAGTGGCAGGAATGGCTGAAATGGCCTTCACGTGAACACAACAGAATCCTATGCGTGTGTAACCATGTAGAACTATTTATTCGGTATCGAAATTACATCCCAAATGTCATGATATTTGACTGAAACTCAGCTTACCCATCTTTCGTTTAGACTTCGAAACTTGTTGCTTTTACCACCGTTTCAATGTTTTCTTGTTGTTCAAAAGGTGGTAGGGCCATTGCAGACCGTGATTTTTTTTTACTTGAGAACCAGATCACAACACCCAAGCCTTTTCACGCTAAAATATTAAACTACTGAGATTTCCTTCGCCGCCGTAAGCCGCCATTTTATCTTTCCCTGAATACTAGTTCCCAAGCTTCGAGCCCGAAGGTCTCAGACATGCACTGAAATTATGATATTCGTTATTTCAGGGCCAATTTAGAAATAACGATAATCGTTATTTTAGTGTCGAGATCATGCTGATCACAATTGAACGCACATTTACCCCTTTCCTCCGCCATCTTGAATGTTGTAAGACAGTGGAACCGAGTCCTTCTCTTTATTTAACACGTGTAAAGAGCATTGGTAAAGAGTGCCACGAAATTACTATATTCATAAATTTGGTGCCAATTTAGAAATAACGATAATCGTTATTTCGGTCTCGAGATCATGTTGTAAAATCTGACATATATATATCACCGACTGACGTTTGATGTATTTTGCTCTCTACAGCCAACCACAACATCCTCTCGTCACGCAATGTTTTGTTTTTTGTTGAGGAGGATTTCGTTTTATGACTCAGTCACGCTGGCAAGGCGGGACTTTTTCCGTTTCGTTCTTCCTGAAAAGCATGTGATCTCCAAAATTCCCCCCTCCCCTCTCCCAGTCAAAAATTAATGACCGGCCCTTCGGGTAATGGTGAAGTTTTTTGTTCCTGATCGACCGTTGTGATAACCCTGGTTGTAGTTTTACAACACTCAATCCAAATGCCCCCCACACTTCTCAGACTTACTTTGACACCCCTAAATTTGATGCCCTATAGGTGCAACTGAATTAGACGGCCACCAATGTTTGTATTGTCGATATTGGTAAACCACAAATGAAAGCACCTAGGGTAATGTAAATTAAAGAAATCCTACTTCCGGCCTCTTTTAGGAAAACTGATCGGTCAGGGCCGTTATTTGCGTCGAAACCGAAAACAATCAGATAACGTTCTATTCCGGTAACTTAAAACTTCTGTTTGGATTTGTTTCATTTTCAAATGAATATGGCTGCGGCAAGACAGCATGTCGATGAAGGAGAGTTAAACTTTGTTTTTAAGCGCCTTGGGGAGCGAGGAAAAGAAGCTGAGTTAGTGAAAAAGAAACATGATCACGTCATGGGGCCAATCTTAGAGCAGCTGACGGAATACTCCATGAAACTTACTGAGAATCAAGTCATAGTCCGACCCTATGGGAGTGCAGCTGAAGATTTAAAGTGTCTTTCACCCGATGATTATGGGGATATGGACATCATGGTGTTCCCAAGCTCAGAGGCCCTTTTGATTCACGAAGAAATGGTCGATCATCCACTGGAAAGTCCATTGCATGTGAGAATCAGAGCAGGCGATCATCCCGTGTTGCAGTCGTGCCTTGTAGAAGATACAGAATACCTGGCCACTTCAGCGTTGAAGAACTTCCATCCCGCAATTTATGGAAGCGTAGTGTCTAAATTGATTGATTATTTTACACGTGGCTTGTCAATATTCTCCAAGGATGATCCCGAACAATTTCTTCCAATTGTTGCGAGTTGGAAGAACGAGAAAACCAGCCCAGCTTTTTCCATTCATTGCATGGAATCGGTTGATACCTTCCAACGAGAATTGGAAAACATGACGGAGACAAAGCGGCTGCATAGTTTGAACAGCGCTGAGTATGAATGGTTCGTCAGTGCGATATGCAGCGCTAGGGGAGTTGAATATACGAGAGAGCATGCCACAGTTCTAGATGAGTATATACAGTATACGAGTGAGTTACAGGAGTCGCTGACCAAACGTGATATTTTAGAAGGCTTTCCAGCTTACCACCAAGAAGTGACGTCGGGCGATAAAGTTAAAGAATTTAAAGCCCGAGTAAAAGCTATTGAAAGCCGATCACCAAAGAAGACCACACTTGAAAATGATAGAAACGGTCATTCAAGGGAAAGCGAAGGAAGATTACGGAAGCAATTTCTCTGCCATTTCCTCGAGAGAGAAACTGAAGTCAAAGAGCCCTCTGAAAATGACACAGCCCATTTTAAACGAAAGAAAGGAATTGATCTTGTGCCCGCCCTGAAATCCCGAGGATGGCCGAACTCTGCACGAGACTGGATCGAAAGAGAGCGGAAATGGCCTTCCATCAAAATGGTGACTAAGATCATTGACGAAGGTTACCACCTGGTTGTCAAATCTCCAAAGTACAGTGAAATTCCCGAGTGCGACTTCAGAATCTCATTTTCTCATGCAGAGTACCTGTTAAGCCAAGAGATCAACGACATCCAACGCGAGTGTTACCGTTGTTTGAAGAAATTGCACCGTGCCTATCTTTCCAGTCCAGCAGGTTTGGTGTCGTTCCACCTCAAGAACCTCTTTTTGCAAACAATAGAGGAGACTGGTGCCGAGATGTGGACCGCGGACAAAAGAGCCGAGTGCATGATGAAGCTCCTCGAAAACCTGCTAAAAGCTTTGAAAGACAAAGACTTGCGACATTTCTTCGTGAGATCCTACAATCTCTTTGGTGTTGATTACATTGTCAAACCCGAAAATCTGACATCTTTGGCCGAAGAGATGGAGAAGATTATGGAAAATCCGTTGGACTTTTCCCAAGCGTTGATCCAGCAGAGTGAAGACAAGAAGAAAATTCAAAAGGAGACATTCGAAAAACAGAACAAGCAAGGGGTGCCTTCAACATTGGGACACGGAAGAACAGCTGAACCAAGCGGCGACAATGAAAACCGACTTCCAAATCATCGATACCATGACTTGCAAAGTCGGCAAAGAGTTAGTGGAAAAAGCTTTAAACGGAGATGAAATCCATGATCCTCTTGAAAGATCCCTGGTAAAAGATCTCAGAGAAATGATGCAAAGCCATGATTTTCAGACTGAATATTTCCTTCAAATGTTGAGAAACGGCTGGTTCAATGCTTATTTCAGGATCTGCCTCAGTACCGAGCTGGAAATGAGGCGCCGAATGCTTGATGCAATCCGCGGTGATGTCGAGATGTGGAAGTACCTTTTGAGGCAGGAAGACCTGGCGTCAGGGAACGAAAAAGCCATAGCCAACCGAATGCTGGATCCATCCAATGAGGATCGTTTTGACCTAAGCAACATCCTTCCAGCTGGTGGATTAGTTAAGGTCATGCGCATGTTCCTCAATGGTGTTGACCACGTGCCACCTCAACCAGCGCATGTGCAGACGACCCAGGCTGTGGATGCTATACCTTTAGACTGAACTGAACTATTAACCGAGGAATATAACCCACTTCGCTTTTAGAGTTACTCCCTTTTAATTGACTGCCTAAGGAAAAACACGCTGGAATTTCCTACATAATGCGATGTACCCACTAACGAGACAAAAACAAGTATGCGTTTTTCTTTATGATAAAACGTTTTTTCGCTTTTTAACTGACCATAAACTGTTTTATGATTTATTTTAAAAAGGTGTACTTGGCAACTGTTGCCAAGTACTTTAAGGCGGCGCTCGATTCCGTTTGCATGGTTTTCGCGTTTGTTACAGATTTCAAGCATGTATGCGTTTTTGCTATTGGAACTCGTCGTATGTGCCTCAGTGGCTGTTATGTATTTTTCCTGTTTTGATTGACTTTGGTTGCATAAATTTTCCTTAATTTGACTTAAGAAACAACCTATATAATGCTCTCGATAGTATTTCTAGACACCAGTCCCGAGTCCATTCCAGAGTTCATTCTAATATTTCCAGCTGGCCTCTAAATACTGGCTGCAAATTGGACACTGAATGCTATTAAAAGGGGAAAGCCGAAAAGCCCAAACAGTTTGGCATTGGTAGCGTGAAAACCGACTTCAAATATGGCCAAATTCGCAAAACCGAACTTTTCGACGTCCTGCCCCCTCCCCCCTCCCCCTCCCTCACCCGCTTTCCCTCCTTATTTTGGCCGAAAGAGGTTGGCCTGGGTGAGAGAATTACTCACCTTCGAAACTGAAAATGCTTTGGACCTGATTGAATTATTTTACGTGCCTTTGTTGCGCTTTGTTTCGAGTAAAAATGGCTGTGTCGAGACCCTGTGTTAATGAAGAGGAACCGAACTTCGTGTTTAAGTGTCTTGGGGAGCGAGGAAGAGAAGCAGAGTTAGTTAAAGAGTACGACGAAAAATGTCTCAGCTTTATTTTGGCGAAGCTCACGGAGGCCTCGACTAAATTTACCGAAAAAAAACTTGCAGTCCGACCCTATGGCAGTGCAGCGGAAGATTTGAAGTGCTTATCGCCAGAAAATTATGGAGATATGGACATTATGGTATTCCCAACCACAGATAGCTTCATCATTCACGAAGACATGCTCGAATATTTACCAGAAAACCCCCTCTATGTAAGGATCAGAGCAAGCGACCATTCCGTGTTTCAGTCGTGCCTTGTAGAAGGTACAGAATACCTGGCCACTTCAGCGCTGAAGAACTTCGATTCTGCGATTTATGGGAACAAATCGTCCGAATGGCTCGATTATTTGAAATATAGCTTAAGCATAGTCTCCACCGATCATTGTTCGCCCTCTCTTCCGTGGGTCTACGATTGGAAGAACAAGGAAGTAGGCCCGGCGTTTACGATTGATTCCAAGCAGTGGTTTGGAACGATCCTCGAACAACTGCAAAACATGACTGAGTCAAAGAGGGGGTGTAGCTGTGAATTGGCCGATTGGGAAGGGCTGGCTAGCTCGATGTTCAATGCAAATGGAATTGATTACACACGAGAACACGCTTCTGTTATTGAAGATTTACTTCGCTGTGTGGGTGAATCACAGGCTTCGCTGATTGAAAGTGGCCCAGATGGATTTATCCGTGGACTACCCACCTTCTTTCAAGAATTTATATCAAGCGATGAGGTGAAAAGCTTCATAACCCGAGTCCAAGCTATTGAAAGTCGAAAACAAAACGAATGTGGAAGTCGGGCGGAAGCGATCTGTCACGAGGAGACCGGTGTCACGCAACAAAAGTGTCACACTAACGAAGTTGAAAGAAATTCAGAACCTGCCCATTTTGGCCCCAGTGTCACGGCACAAAATCGTAGCGACGCTCAGACGCCTGGCAATCAAGACTTGGAGTCCACCTCTTCTGATGAGATTGACAATACACGAATCCCATACGAGTCAGTGACTGAACAACAAAACGACAGGGAAGGTGCGCGAGAAACGATCGAAAACACCTCAAAACAAGATGGCGGAGCGGTTCAAAAGGAATCCAAACCACAATTGAAGAACTGCGGTGAAAAAGAAGGACCGACCTCAAAAGGTGCAGCAGTAAGTGACAGAGCCAAACATGAGGTGGAATCTGGAGAAAGAGAGAAATTTCATCTCAAACGATGGCTCAACCATTTGATTGGGGAAGAAAGTGGAAACAAGGAGCATCGTATCGAAGAGAAAGACTCTATCACGCGTAAGAGGGGAATTGATCTCGTGCCTGCTTTAAGATCCCGAGGATGGCCGAAGGCTTCACGAGATTGGCTCGAAAGAGAGCGGAAATGGCCTTCCGTCGAATTGGTGACTAAGATCATTGACGAAGGCTACCACCTAGTTGTCAAATCTCCAAGGTACAGTGAAATTCCCGAGTGCGACTTCAGAATCTCATTTTCTCATGCAGAGTACCTGCTAAGCCAAGAGATGAACGAAATCCAACGCGAGTGTTACCGTTGTCTGAAGAAATTGCACCGTGCCTATCTTTCCAGTCCAGCAGGTTTGGTGTCGTTCCACCTCAAGAATCTCTTTTTGCAAACAATAGAGGAGACTGGTGCCGACATGTGGACCGAGGACAAAAGAACCGAGTGTATGATGAAGCTCCTCGAAAACCTGCTAAAAGCTTTAAAAGACAGAGACTTGCGACATTTCTTCGCGAGATCATACAACCTTTTTGGTGTTGATTACTTTGAGAATCCCGAAAATCTGGCATCTCTGGCCGAGTTGGTGAAGAATATCATGGAAAGTCCGGTTGAGTTTTGTAAAGCACTGATCCAGAAAAATGAAGATGATACGAAGCAACTTAAAAAGAATGAACCACAACAAGACAGCGAGCGAGCAGTACCTGGAAGAGCAGCTGAACAAGGAAGCGTCCATGACAACCAAGGAAACAAAGAAATTACGACAGATACTGTGTTGCGCAGCCCTAAACAATGTAGCAACCTACTTCCAAATTATAGATACCATGATATGCAAGATATGTACCTCCAAGTCGGCAAAGAGTTGGTAGAAGAAGCTGTAAACGGAGATGAAATTCATGATCCTCTTGAAAGATCCCTGGTAAAAGATTTCAAAGAAATGATACAAAGCCATAATATTCAGACTGAGCATTTCCTTCAAATGTTGAGAAGCGGCTGGTCCAATGCTTATTTCAGGATCTGCCTCAGTACCGAGCTGGAAATGAGGCGCCGAATGCTTGATGCAATCCGCGGTGATGTCGAAACGTGGAAGTACTGTTTGAGGCAGGAAGACTTGGCGTCAGGGAACGAAGAAGCCATAGCCAACCGAATGCTGGATCCATCCAATGAGGATCGTTTTGACTTAAGCAACATAGTTCCAGCTGGTGGCCTTGGACAGTACCTGCGCATGTTCCTCAATGGTCTTGACCACAGGACACCTCAACCAGCACAAGTGCAGACGACCCAGGCTGTGGATGCTACACCTTTAGACTGAACTGAACTATCAGTAAGGGAAGTGACTTTGTTTTTTGTTTATTTTTTTTAACAGACTGCGTAAGGTTGCAATGTACTTTTGTTTCTTAGATGACGCGCGTTCATATGGAACTTTAAGAAGCAGAAAAAGAAAGCGTTTTGCTTCTTCGGAGTCAATCCTACCATCTTCCGCTTGGTTCTTAGGACGCTTTACTGCTACAGAGCTTTAGGAGACTTATGGCTAGTGTTGTTTTCTTTCATAGTTTATCGCAATTAATGGTACGGGTGCTTTGAGTGTACTCTGCATAGGGGTAGTTCTTTTCGCTCCTTTTTTTTTTCTCGATTACATTTGAACTGGTTGCAATTGTTATTAACTTGATTGCATATTGGTTTATTCTATGTCGGCATATTATATATCTATCAACAACTACACCAACAAACTGATCAATGAAATTAGAGAAATGGCTTTTTGTTATAACCAGGCAAACTCACACATTCACACAAGGAAAAGAAGAGACAAAAAACCAAAGTACAGAAAGTGATCCCATTGGAATAAAAGACTAAATTACCTAAATTTTATCACCCAATTTCAGTTGCTATTTTGTTTTTCTCTCATTTTTAATGCATTTTTTTAAAAGCTAAATATTTGTGAAAGGAAGAACTGTTTAAATCTGTTGGGGTTCTTCACGTGAAGGAAAGCGCTCTCAAAACAGCAGACTAGTAGGGTATGAAGTAACTAAACTTTAAGTTTCAAAACGACTAGCTAGAAGTATTGAGACGATTACACAAATATACACACACTTGTAGTAAAAAGTGAAAAAATGGCTATCAAAAATAAGTATATTTTGAGCTGTTTCGAGGAAGGTTTTCGGCAAAATGGACAGAAGTGCACGCGATAATCTCGAATAGAAATATGGCTATCCGGTAATCGACGAATTTTAATAAGTAAAATGAATGAATAAACTCATCAAATCCGCTGTGCCTCATCCTTACGATGACGTTCTCTCAGATTTCCCTGAAATCCTGAGGTGAAGGAACTACCATCAATACCCTTCGGGTATATTTCGCGAATTTTTCGCTTTTTTCCTTCAACCTTTCTCGAAACAGCTGTTCATTAGTAAGATATCAGTACATTTAAGTAAATACATTGTCATCTTGAGGGTCTCAAAAATAAGACTATATTAGTGTTCTTCGATAACGTTAGGGTTCATGTGTAAATGTTCAGAAAAAAACTTTACTACTAATAAATTATGATCTCGTCGCTGATGAAATTAAAAAGACGTTTCAGGAATTTTTTTGCATATGTACATCTTGTTTGCTGTACTGGTGACCAATCAGAGAGCACATCAAAGTAACACGAAGCCATTTCAGGATTTATTTCAACATTCACCAAACCACTCAAAGACAACACACCTCAACCTCATTCCAAGGTTTCTCTGTTCCTTTTTCAAAGGAAGGAGAGGAATTTTTCGGATAAGCTTACACAAAACCTCACCACATATTTGTGACAAATAACACAATCTTCTGATTGGTTAATAGCAATCAGCAAGTCTTTGTGACTGACATTCCATGACAGATTGCCATATTCCAACCTGTTGCACACTAGGCAAGGACACAATTATCAAAAGTAAGGTGTATCCTCTTTCTTCATTTAAATTAAGAGTGGTTATTCCTTTTTCTTCTTAGCATCTGAAGTATCTGCCTTTTCAGCTGGTTCTCTAAAAAGAACAGCAGCCACAGCTTTCTCTAAATAGGTAAAAGGGTCACTTGTGTTACTGAGATACATGAGGACCTGAAGAAATGCTCCCACACAAGTTATGCCCAGAAGAACTTCAGCTGTTGTGAAGGCTACTATACGCTTCTGCACCACAATAAAGAGAATACTTCCAACAATGGATAGTTTGGTGACACTGAAAGAAATCAAAACTTGATAATCAGGGCATTCAGTTACAAGCACTTGCAAATTAAATTGCCAGATCCCATTTTCATTGCTGGGTGAGGACAAGAGGACAAGGATGGTATTTGGGGAAAGATACAGAAAATCACAAAAGGGTGAAGGAGAAGAGACTGGGGCAAAGTGAGGCAAGTCCACAAACCTATCCCCAACCCCCCCCCCCTCACCCCCCTTCTCATTCCCCACACCAACTACTTTTTTAATTGTTCAATAAAATGAAAAATCAGAAAATAAAATTGAATACCACCCAGACTGTACATTACCATTCAAAAGGAGGTTGGTTGCAAAAACTTTGAGACAATACAAAGAAGACAAAAAAGCAAGGGGTAGGGAACATAGCCTCTTCAATGCTTTAATTCCCATGAGTGATCAACCCGGATTTTCTCCTCACAATGTCAATACAATATTATGAATTCAAGTGATGAGAGGAAAGAAGAATATCTATTACAGAATTATCAGTTGATCCAATACCAAATTCTCCAAACTAACATCATAAGAATTGTATGGTTGACAGTGAGGTGAATTACTTAATAGATCTGGGAGTTAAATGGTTAATCACTCCTTTCCCCCACTCGTTTCCTCTACATCTATCCCCCTCACCTCTGTCCAGGATCAGAGACAAAACAGTTAATGGTTATTCAAATAATGTTTACTCACAATGATGGGTACAGCGCTTCGTTAACAGCATCCACTTTTCCTTGAGCAAACATAACCACAGGTCTTAAAAGTCTACTGCCAGCTCCTAAATTAATAAATAGAAAGATATTTGAAAAAAAATTGTGTTCATTGATTGATTGTGCATTGTAATCATATGGGTGAGAGTGATTTTGAAACGTTCTGTTGTATGCGATCCTGAGTGACATTTTGAAGACCTGATTGTCCTTTTTGTCAGAGCATCCAAAGATCTTATGACTCTTCCACTCTTAGGAGTGACCAAGACATAATTTCTCCTTACAGCATCAAGACAATATCAAGCAGCCAAGTGATAAGAATATTAAGAAAAAGATTTCAACTAGAGGATTATCATTTGATCTAAGACCAAATTCTCAGAACAAAATTTAAAAGAAATGTATTGCAGATAGTAAAGAGAATTTATGTTAACTAAAGATATTGGGAGCAAAAGGGTTAAGTGTACTTAGGGAAATATTCAGAAATATGAAAGCTACTGTCGCAAGAAAATTGTGTGCAATTAACACTATTCCAGTCAAATAATCAGAAGCTGAAAGACTGCTAGTTCATTCAATGTACAACATTTGAAAATCAAAATATGCTAAATTATTAATTACTGAGTGTGAGTAAAGATGAGTTAACAATCTGACAATCAAAACTAGATAACAAACCTTTTGCAGTTCCTACTGCTATCATGACCAGCCAAGCATCATGGTAAAGTGTTGATGATATCTCTACTCCCTTGAGAATGTTCTTTGCTCTGTGGGCCTCTTTGACAACCAGAAGAGCTATCTACAAAACATACTTTAGATTAAAGGGGGAAATTTTCAAAGAAACAGAGGTGCTGCATTGGTGGGAGAGTATAACAGGGTAATTTAGTATTATCTATGAGTTGATACCATAAATTGGCCAACAGAAAGAGTTTAAAAGCTGAGGTTTCCAGCTTTAGTCCTTTGTCAGGCAAAGATACATGAAGTTAGGTTGGTGAGAGGCACTGTGGGATTACAATGTATTACACAAGAACAAAACAGTCGAAGATTTAGACAGGGTTCAAATTTAGGCCTACAATCCAGAGTCCTTAGTACTAGTCAGTAGGCTGCTTCATCTTCCACAATTGATAAACAAATAAACTATTGAATAAATGACAGCTACATAATGGACAAAAGGACCAATGAAGAGTGCTTAACCCTTTAACTCCATTGAGTGACCAAGACTGAATTTCTCCTTGCAATATCAATACAATATCAACCAGATAAGTGATGAGAATAAAGAAAAATATCAATTTGGAGATAATTAGTTGATCTAATAATAAATTCTCTGAACTAACATTATGAGAACTGTATGGTTGACAGTAAGGAGAATTACAAATTTGATCTGAGAGTTAAAGAGTTAAAACACAGATGTGCATGTGAATATGCAGAAGCACAGAAGAATAATATGCAACACTTTAAATATGCTTTTCATTAGGTTATTGTTTTGCATTTGCTTTTGTGGGTCAAATAATTTTTTCGTCACCATTTGGATCTGTTCATTCTTTTTTTTACTTTCTCTTCAAGTAACAATATAATTCAGCCTTTAACTCCCAGGAGTGATTAACATGTAATTTCTCCATATAATATCCACATATTAACCAGCAAACAGGTACTGAGAATACTCATATTTATCAGGTAGAAGTTTTTATCTTAATCTAACACCAAATTCATATAACTAACTAACAAGGAAATGTGTAACAGCTGGAGGGGACAATTAACAATCAGATCTTGGGAGTTAACGATCAGTCTTGTGCTAACATAATATTTTCTAATAATTTAGAAACTGTTTGTCAAATTAACTTACCCACAATGGCTTCAGCATAAAGACCTTGGTGAACAAATCCAGAGGGCAAAAGAATACAAGATACCTTTATCAAATCAAGAAAAATTTATAATTTCAAAACAAATCATTTGTATCAAAAGTTAGGAGAACAAAACTGCAATTTTCATAAGAAAATGACTTTTAATTACATTCATACCAAATGACAGACAGGATGGCAATTTGTTCCAAATCTGTCAGTGGCGACAGCAAAGAGTTGCCCAACAAGAAGTTTGTCAAAAAGGTCCCAGCAAAACATGTCAATATACTGGAAACCCAGGAAGACATTGGATGGGAATAGGCAAAGGATAGTGCACCTGGAAAAATAAAATACTTGATTTAATTATCCTGCCTAAGAAATTGTTGTTCCAGGTTTAATAGTGAATAGAAAGTTTTCCAGCCAAGTTGCCAATTTCCAAACTGATCTCCAATTCTTTTCCCTTTAAGCCTTAAATCACTGATATTTGAGTAGCTTGCGGTATTTTATCTCTGTTTTCCACAAGTTTCAGAAAAGTCACTGGGAAGGCAGCCGCGAAGCCCTTTTAAGCAAAGGGCGTGGCGTCTGGAGTTTGAGAAAATTTTCTTTCCACTGGGAATGGAAAATAAGAAAAAAAGAGGAAAGATTTCTCCTGCGCCAATATCTCAATTTAGTCTAGTTGGAAGTTTTCATCTCTATTCGATAGCAATTCTAAAACATTGATCGTAGCAGTTATCAAGAATACTGCGAATTCATCAATAATATTACCTTCTCCCATGCGTAATTTCAAGTTCATAATAATGTAGTGGACACACTGTAAAACTGGCAACATTGGAAGCTTAGCCAGCTGCTCAGCATATGAGTCGAAGATTTCGTAAAACTGATCCATAACGACGCCTAACGACCAGAAGATTGCAGTTCAAAAACGCTGCTAATAACGAAGTAACGCTAAAAGATTATGTTTGGATTACAGGATTAAAATAAATAAACTGATCAATTGAGTCAATATGGTCAGCGGATTAACTCGAACCAATCCCTCGCTAATAAAGAAAAACAAAATGGCCGACATCAATGACGAAGACTTGATGGAAAGTGGCTCTGAAATATCAGATGACGAGGTGAGATTTTGTATTTTGAATAGCTTCATGCCAAAGGATAGGTTCAAATGACTCATTTAAGTTTTCTTTTTGACTGTTTTAGCTTCAAAGAGATTTTGCAAGCGGAAAACTTCAAGTGGGTTTGAACAGAATTCAGTCCCAAACCAAGACACGTGCTCTGTACAACAATGTCGTAAGTTTAAATTTCGTGTTCATTTTGTTCATATAAGTTTTTTTAAACGAAATTTAAGTTCTTGAAAGGTTTTCCAGCTAAAGATCTGTCCGCTTGGTGGCAAACTAGCCACATAAGTGTGAATACAACGACCGACCATTTAATCCTTTAACTCACAAGATCTGATTGTTAATTCTCCCCTCTAGCTGCTACACATTTCCTTTTAAATTAGTTAAGAGAATTTGGTGTTAGATCAAGAATAACAACTTCGTGATAAGTTTAAGTATTCTCATAACGTGTTTGCTGGATGGTGTATGGATATTATAGGGAGAAGTTACCTCTCAATTGCTTCTGGGAGTCAAATGGTTAACACAAACTTGTTTACACTTGCACAGCCTGGCATGAAGCAAAAACTGGAGCAGATCGCTCAAGAGCTTGAATGGGTTGAAAGAATGGATGTCACAGTCACCAGAGAAGAAGATGACGAGCAGGAAAGTTTAAAGACGCCTACAACATCCACAGTTTCTAGTGAAAAAAGTATCCATGATGACTTCCAACGAGAAATGAGATTGTAAGTTAGTTTTAGCATTAGGAAGGGCTACAGATAAACTAGTTTCACATGAATAAAGGAGTAAATTTCTAAAGAAACTGAGGTGCTGTGTCAGTGGAAGAGTATGACAGGGTAATTTATCATTATCAACTGAGTTTATAACATTTATTACACCCATTTTGAAATCATTGGTGGTCCCTGTAATCTGATTGGCTCTAATTGGTGCAATTTATTAACAAATCGCACCATTTTTTGCTTTAAATCGCATCATTTACCCAGCCAATGAGGAGGCTAAATTGAAAACTAAACAACAAATCAAAATTCAAGGCTTGTCTAAAGTAATCAATCTAATTGCAGGAAAATGAGAGACAAAGAGTATCATGTGGCAAATTTTGCAACCCTCGTTTCCAAAACTCTTGTTTTTTCCCCCCAAAAAATGGATGAATTTAATTTTAAACTAGCTCAGTACTGCATCAATAAAATATTTGAACTGACCAAGTCCTGTATTTGGGTGATTTCAAAATGGATGTAATAAAGTGGTAATTGAACCTCATGCCATGCAATTTTGGTCTGAAATCATACTTGCTATTTCAAATCAAACTCGCACTTTGCGCTCGTTTGATTTTGAAATCACACATATGATGTCAGCCCAAATTGCACTCCATTCAGTTAAATTACTATTATAATTCAGGCACTGTAAAGAGTTACAAAGCTGATGTTTAGAGCAGTAGCCCTTCATCATTGCAAAACACTCTCTTCAATGAAGGGCTAATGCTTTTAAGCATTAAAACAAAGTTTAATTACTAATTAAGCATTAAACCCCAGCTTTGTAACTCTTTACAGTGCCCAATTTACATCATCAACTCAGATGACAATGCTAAATTACCCCTGCTCCAAGTAAACAGTTTCATATGAAGCTAACAATGGTTATTGTATTTTAAGCTACAAGCAGGCACAGGTAGCAGTGAATGAAGCACTTCCTAAACTGAACAAACTTGGAGTGGGAACCAAACGACCTGAGGATTACTTTGCAGAAATGGTGAAAACTGATGATCACATGCAGAGGGTAAATTGAAAGATTATTCCCAGATGTATAGTATTAAAAAATGATTGACTAAAAGGAAAATGGTTGACATGTCACCCTGCCAGTTTTGAAAATATTCCTTTGCAAGGAAACAAGCACAAATTGTTTAAGATGCCATCTGAGTTAACCTTTTACTTCCAGAGGTGATTAATATGTAACTGTGGAACACTCTAGCCTGCAGTAATTGGCGTAAGCTGTTGCAGAGTCCCTGCCTGTGTTGTACCATTTACATTTTTTGTTTTACCATTTTACATTTTTTGTTTTATTTAATATTAAGTTGGCGAAGCTAATAAAATAACTTCTCCCTGTAATATCGATACATTATTCAGCAAACAGGTAATGAGAATGCTCAACTTATCAGGTAGACGATGTTATCTTGATGTAACCTCAAATTCTCACAACTTATTTACAAGGAAATTTGAAGCAGCTATAGGGAAGAATTAACAACAGATCTTGGAAGTTATTTAGGGTTAAGCTATCCTCTTTCTTTGTTGCTCTTTTGTTTTTAGGTAAGAGCAAAATTACTGAGCAAGCAGAAAGCCATGGAGAGGTCTGAAAAGGCAAAGAAACAGCGAGAGATGAAGAAATATGGCAAAAAGGTATGGACTCTACATGATGAACCTAAAATCTTGCAATAGCACTTGAGGGAAGTAGTATGTTCATCTGGAGCTGATCCCCATTTCCATTGCTTTCACACTTTACACCTGAGCATCAGTATCCATATTCTCAATTCTCTTCTCAGTACATTTTCTTTGATCCTAACAAGGAGAATTGGTATAATGTCAAAGCTCTCTAGGCTGGCCATCATTTCCTTTCTTCTCATGATCTTGATAAACCCTTTAACCCCTAAGGGTGACTAGTATCTAATTTCTCCTAACCATATCACCCCTGAATCAAACATTAAGGTCAGGAGAATAAAGGAGCTGATCACCAACTTAAGAAGCTCTTGATTGTTAGACAAATTCTCCATGTCAGCATCTTAAGAAATGTTTAGAGAACAGTATGGAGAGTGTACATACTGATGTAAGGGTGTAAAGGGTTAATATCTGGGCATTATTTCTGTGAGGAGAAATTAAATGCTGGTCTCAAGTAGGGTTTAAAGAGTCATCTCTATCTTACTTGACAAAAAAATTTGTTACACTGCTCACATATCTCTCCTGCTCCCCCCCAGCATTTCATCAGATTTCCCCACTAACTGGCTGATACCCTTTAATACTCCTGGGTTAATCCAGGGGTTGTGGGAAATCTGATTTCAGATCAGAAAGTGTCAAAAAAAAATTTCAGTTTAATTCCTTTTTTCTACAATGTAATGATTTGATGCTCTTAAAAGGAATACCTAGAATTATCTGAAAAAGAGTTTTTGAACATTGGAATAAAGTAACTGGAATTGAAATTTTACCCTGGATCAGCTCTAATTGTCCATCAAACAACTGGCACTGGATCCATTTGTCCAAATGGCAGATAACGCTATCCAATGGATAAATTGCTATCCGGTGGATAAGTGTTGACAAAACATACCTAGCAGTATCTACCATATCAAGATTTATCCATTGGATAGTGTTATCCACCTTTCAATAATCAGGGGCCTGAGTGGAGAGGAGGATTGTGAAAGTTTATCTCCTGCCCAAGAAAATAACACAATGGCCTGGCTGGGCCTCAGGCCCAGACATTTTGACCGGGAGTTCAGCAAAATGATTGTTCTGCAACTGTGTCTCCCACTAAATTATCCTGGGTATTGGAGGTAAAAGAAGGTTTATCAATTTATGTTCAGTGAATGCAATGTATTTAATAATTAAAGAGGGGAAAACACTTTTTTTTTCTTAATAGGTCCAACAAGAGGTTTTACAAAAGAGGCAGAAGGAAAAGAGAGAGATGATGGAAGCTGTGAAAAACTACAAAAAACGTGAGTTAAAGCTATTATCATCATCATCATCACATGTTTATTACTGTGACTTAATTAGGAGTCTGGATGGGTTCAGATTGCCACCTTCCAACAGACTCCCCACAGCTGCCCCCCTCAATGAAACTTGGGGAGGAACCGTAGAAAGGGAAACGAAGAATGTAGGCTGGACATAAAGATGGCTTGACTGTCTGACAACCAACAGAAATCAGTGGCATTCTCTAGCTGAGGCCTTATCTGCATGGAGGCACAGAGAGGCTTTATTAATTGGAATTTCAGATTTAATGTATTTTGGGTATTTTTTGGACTCTATTTGAAGTGGACTCTCCACCACTCTCTGACTAATAAATGAAAGAAAATAAGTGTTTTTAACTTCTTAGGTGGCAAGAACACCCCAGTTGATGCAAAATCAACAGCAGGAGGCCCTGATGAATTTCAGATACAAACAGAGAGAGAATCTTCAACCATAAACAAAGGAAAAGTCATTAAACGGTAATTTCTTTGTTTTTAATTATTTTTATGGTTCAAAGTTAAAAAAATGGCAAGTTACAATGCATTAGCTGTGAATCTAGCAGAGCAGTGATGGTGGAGGAGAATCCTCAGAGACACCAAGGATTGTAACCCTGCTGATATTAACGGAGGGGAGTTCTATGAACACTGCACCATCTTTGTTGGGAAAGATACACTAATTCTGGCAGTGGGGAGAGCATCTGTCTTCGTCCTTTTTTAACTTGGACTGGACTCTTGGAGTACTGAAAAAACAATTTTATTATTATTTTTTTTAATACTTTTTTTTTTTTTAATTTATTTGGTGCAGTTAAATGCAATTTAATGGAGTTAATAACAAAAAGCATCAGCGTTCTCTAGTAGACAGCGGTCTTTTGCATATGCGCTTGCGTGGGAATTCCATGTTCTCTTCGTTTGAGGCGTTCTTGCGTGTGCTTTGAGCGTAACTTGCAGCGTTGTGAGGAGTGGCAGCTCTTCGTCCAGGCAGTTTTCCCCACCCTTCCCTCCCTCTTTCCACTGTTTATTCAGTGTGATACAGTGTTCCCTTTCCTGTGTGGGGGCACATGGCTGGGTTGCTAGGATTTTCCAGCCATGGGAGATGTCTCCATCTAGGAGCTGGCTGCCAATAGTGGAAGCTCCCGGATGTTTCAGGCACCTAACCTTCCCTTAGCGATACAGTTGTTAAGTTCAATATATGTGTGGTTCCAGCATAAAATTTTTATGTTTAATTCTACCAACAGCGGTAAGAATGCAAAGAGAAAAAGGAAGGTACGAAAGTTATTATTGTTGAAACTTTGACTGTTGAAAGGAACTTTTTAAATTGGTAGGGCAGTTAATATTTATGATAATTCAATCTGCTGTCTTGTTTCTTGAATAACCAGGATTCCAAATACGGTTTTGGAGGAGTAAAGAAAGGAATGAAGAGAAATTCCAAGCAAAGTTTTTCAGACGTGAGTTCGTTCAACTCTTCAATACACAGTAAAGCGCCAAGAGCAAAGGCTGGAAATGCGGTAAGGGATAACGGTGGTAGAAACTATAAGCAGTGTGTCTCTTGTTGTATTCGGTGTAGCAACACAGACGTAAAGCAACTTTTGACAACTGAGTGGCAAAGGGAATTGCCATCGTCAAAGGGAAGGGTTTAGTTTACCAGAAAAAGGTTACCCAAATTAATAAACTGAATCGTTCGTAATTTTGTTCCAGTATCAGCAACTAAGGTGGCAGCTTTTGGGTGCGATTGCAGAGTGTTTGCGGGATTTCTACCTCGACTGTGTACTCTTAAATATTAAAACTCGGGGTTGTGTGGGCGGAGAGAAACTTGCGGCGAACTAGTATGCCATACAGGCAACATAATAAATCTACGGTGTATATTCCACGAAAACCGGCATGAACCCCAGGAATCTGAGATCACCGATCTTGCAATTATTTTAGATTATGAACATTTAGATTTGCGTTTTACAAGGAGCGTAAATGTTTCTGTTTTGTTTAGGGAAAGAAGAGAAAGAACACCCGACCTGGAAAGTCTCGGAGGAAACAGATGAAGAAATGAATATTTGGAATTTGAACTGACGAGGAGAACAATTCAGCAAAAAAAACAGTGCCAGAAATGTATTTGAATTGCATACTTTAACCATGTTACATTGGAGCGAACAGAGAGCTAACGTTGTGTGAAGGTAGTCTCAGACATTTCCTGATAGAAAGTGACAAACACAACGTCATAATGGTGAAAGCCGAAAGCTTTAATATTGGCTCTCATGGTCGGTTATCATTGCAACTGGTAATTAGAGCAAATTCTTCCGACGAAAATTAATTAAATGCTCCTAAATTAGATTTCGCAACAAGCGGATTGAAACAAACTTGACGTCTTACCTGTGTTTATTCCGATTCAAAATAATCTGTTAATTAGTGTCAAGCATACCGTCGGAAGTAAACAAATTCTCGTTAATCACATCCTCATCAAGACATCAAACGGTGTAAACACTCAGTCATGCAGAAGTTTGCGAACTTCTCGATATTTTTTAAACAGGTAATAACCTTTAAGCCCCTAAGATTGACTAACATCTACTTTCTCCCTACAATATCAGCCCTGAATTACATATTAAGGTCATGAGAATTAAACAAATAATCACCAACTAAGGTTGATTGTAAAACAAATCCTCCTTGTCAGCACCTTAGGATATTTGGAGAACAGTATGGAGATATCTTGTCTATCAACCAATTAGGACTAATTTGTTGTCCTAATTAGTTACCTTTGTGAAAATTAACGTAGGCACGAACGACGTGAATGACACCAAACCGATTCTGATGTAGCCGATCCAAGTGTTTTGATTAATAAACTTTAAGCTATTAATTAGTACCAGCTGTGTTAAAGGCACTACTTACTTCTTTGTTCATGATTAATTTTCCTCTATAGCAACGAACGTGGCGTCAAACAGATGTCAACGTAGTTCATAATTTTTTTTTTTGGCTGATGACAATCGTGTTATACTCGGTCAATTACAACTATTAGTACCAGCAGTAAAAGAAGGTAGAATTTCCACCTCCTTCCTTCAAACCATAATTATAAATATACATGTTTTAATACCGATTTTAAAGACGGCTGCCAAAGTTTTCACTTCATGTTCCTTTTGTCAATTAGCGTTAATCACCAGCACGGTAATTACAATTTGTTGATTTATTTCTGCACGTGACGCTCCAGTGACAACTTATTTTTATTTGGTTCACCATTTGAACGCTCAACCATGACCTTTTAACTATTACAAATTGTGTCGGAATCGGTTTTCTTCAATCGTTAATTAACTTTCGCACCAAACATGCAATTAAACGTTCAAACAAACTGTTTAGAGGTTATTATGTTCACCGCTAATTAATACTAATTGTGTAAGTATCAGCTTTGATTTAGCCTGTTAATCAAATTTCGCGCCGAGCATCAACCTTGACGTCATACGCTCTAGCAATAGCAAATGAATAATTCTTTTCAATCCGTGTAATTGTGTCGGCCTCGGTCTTTGTAGACTGTTAATCAACTTTCACACCAAACATCAATCTTGACGTCATACGATTCAGAAATGCATAATTCTTTTCAATTCGAAAGCCCATCCCTGAAAAATATTAATTAGTACTAATTGTGTCGGCCTCGGTATCTTAAGACTGTTAATTAACTTTAACACCAAACATTAACCATGACGTCACTTGATTTGGAAATAGCAAATTTATAATTCTTTCAATTCGAACACCCCTCCCTGAAAAATATTTATCAGTACTAATTGCGTCGGCCTCTGTCTTTGCAGACCGTTAATTAGCTTTCACACGAAGCATCAACCATGACGTCACATGATTTAAAAATAGCAAATACATGATTCTTTCAATTAGAACACCCATCCCTGAAAAATAGTAATTAGTACTAATTGAGTCGGCCTCGGTCTTTGCAGACTGTTAATTAACTTTCACACCGAACATCAACCATGACGTCACATGATTTGGAAATAGCAAGTGTGTTATTCTTTCAATTCGAACACCTTTACCTGAAAAATATTATTTAGTACTGATTGTGTCGGCCACGGTGTTTTAAGACTGCTAATTAACTTTCACACCAAACATTAACCATGACGTCACATAATTTGGAAATAGTAAATGTGTTATGCTTTCAACTCGAACACATATCCCTGAAAAATATTAATTAGTACTTATTATGTCGGCCTCGGTGTTTTAAGACTGTTAATTAGCTTTTGCACTAAACATCAACCATGACGTCGCGCGATAAAAAAGATTTTTAAAAAAAGTTAAAAAGACCGTTACATTCAGAACTCATTAGAATTAATTCTGATTATGTCGATATCGGTCTTTTTAGACTGTTAATTAACCTTCGCACCAAACAACTTTGAAGTCATACAGTTTTGAAATAGCCGATCAACGTCAGTATCTAAGCAACTACGCACCTACCCCTCCCCTCAACAATTCACAAATCACAACAGTCAACTAATAACAGGCCTTACAACTCAGTGAACTCAGAGTTAATGCTGGATGGGCAGATGTACAGTAGCTTAGAAACTGGCCATTATCCGAACTAGCAGATATATTATTTTTTTTTACTTTTCGTACACTCAGCCCTTAAACGGTTGATTAGTACTAATTGTGTCCGCATCGGTAACTACAAGGTGTGTACTAAATTTCGCACTAAAATTCAAGCGCGACAATTAACAATGAAGAAATAGTAGATCTGTTCATCAGCTCACCTTTCGAAACTTAATTAACTCAGAGGCAGTTAATTAAGCGAGACGGATATGCTTTTTTCCATTGTTGATTTCGTCCTCGCATTAGCTCTGGAAATAGGAGATATGTTAATTTTTTTCATCTTTCGAACGCGGAACTCTGTTAATTAGCACTAATTGTGTCGGCATCGGTATTTTACACATTCATATCAGATTTGGCACCAAAAATTGAGTAAGACGTCTCAATGATGTTTAGATTGCCCAACTCGCAAAAAAAAAAACAGCAATGACCCATGAGGAGTCATAGATGGCAGCTGAAATAATGAACGATTGACCTTCTGCGTATGCACGTGCGTTTTCAAGTTTTTGTACATAGCAGAAGGAACCAGTTATATTATTTATTACACCCATTTTGAAATCACTGGTGGTCTCTGTAATCTGATTAGCTCTAATTGGTGCGATTTATTCACGAATCGCACCATTTTTTGCTTTAAATCACATCTTTTTCCCAGCCAATGAGCAGGCCACACTAAAAACAAAAAAACCAATCAGATCTCAAGGCTTGTTTTAAGTAACCAATCAAATTGCAGGAAAATGATAGACAAAGAGTGTCGTATGGCAAATTTTGCTACTTTTGTTTCCAAAACTCTTACTTTTTCCCCCCAAAAAGTGGATGAGTTTAATTTCAAACCGGCTCAGTACTGCATCAGTAAAATATTTGAACTGACCAAGTCCTGCATTTGGGCGATTTAAAAATGAATGTAATAAAGTGGTAATTGAACCTCATGTCGTGCAATTTTGGTCTTGAAATCATACTTGTGTTTTCAAATTGAACTCGCGCTGCGCGCTCGATCGATTTTGAAATTACGTGTATGATTACAGCACAAATTGCTCTCCACTCAGTTCAATTACCATTATTTATCGCCTTGAAAAGGGGGGCCGGGGCCGGGGCCGGGGCCGGGGCCGGGGCCAGGGCCGGGGCCGGGGCAGGGGGACTTTGAGGAGAACACAAGGGGAACAGAGAAATCTGTAGCCAATGAGGGACACCAGTCATTATTTATCGCCTGGGAAGGGGGGGGGGGGGTGGGGCGGAGTCGGAGAACTTTGGGGGAACACAGGGGGAACAGAGAAGTTTATAGCAAATGAGGAGCACCAGTCATTATTCATCGCCAGGGAGGAGGCTTGCGGAGTCGGAAGACTATGAGGAGAACACAGGGGGAACAGAGAAGTCAAAAGCAAATAAGGGGGAAAGGTCATTATTTATCGCCCGGGAGGGGATGGGGCGGAGTCGGGGGACTGGGGGGAGGGGCATTAGAATACTACAGGGACTCATAGAAGGGATCAGGTAAATACAAAAAATTATGATGCTCCGATCCCCGCCCGGCAATAAATAATGACCGCTCCTTTGTTTCTAGAAAAGGTCCTTCCTCCGATACATGTGTGGCTTGTGTACAAAACTAATGAGCCTACAAGAGGAGATGGGCCGCCCATGATGAAAAAAAATCTAGATTTTCTTTCGTCACCAACTTACCCTCTTCAATCGTCTGTGCTGATTAAGTATTTTCCCCACGCACTTCATTCCTAATAAAGTTTCTGAAATTTCTCGACGAGCGGGCTGCTGACCGACCCACGACCGACCCACGGCCGACCGCTGACCCTAAAATTCCGGGGCTCAAATCCTTGTGAAAGAAGAGGGGAGGGGTTAAGACATTTTTGCTCTCCTTCGGTCATTTCTTCGATCTTTCTTTATCAGACGACTGGGATTTAAGATTTACCATCGCTCATCATATTTACGGCAATATTGTTTTCAAGTTTAAAATGAAGTCTGGAGGAAATAAGACGCTTCTGCAAGGTGCAATCAATCATTTTATTTGCGCCTTTGTTTTAACCTGACACCAAAGAGGAATCATAGTCATACTCAGTCAGGGACTGGACTAAGGCGAATCCCTGGAATTAACCTTAGAGTTTAAAAGACCTTTTAAGCGAAGTGATGAAGTAATCATCATCTTTATAGAAGTTGTTTCTCTGTTTGGTGTAATATTCAATGAACTCTTCTCTGGTTATCTCAACAGGCTGCAAGAAACAACAAACAAAACAATGTCGTTTCAATACAATGAAGGTCATATTCACCTGTTTGCGTTTCGCCTACATCTGAAATTCTGGCTTTCTTACATGTAAGACCCAAAATATTTTAATGTTAGTCTTCTGTAGAGGCTCAGAACTGCCTATGGCTCAAAGCAGAGGCATTAATAGTATCATGCACATCTCGAATAGTCAGCAGACAATTTAAGGTCTCTTCGCTGGTGATCCGCCCCTTTAAAACTGGTCACCTTTAGTTTCAAGTGGCAATTTGCTACTGTTAGTCAATTTTCCACGCAATTATCACGTGATTAGAAGTTTGTTTGAAAACAACTTGCGTTTTTTCACGTGTTTCGCAGGCACGGGGCAAAGTCAAGATAGACAACAACCAAATAATGTTGTTATGCCCGCGTGAAAGCTTTTGAAATATGATGCTTTTTTCTTTGTTCTCTATACTTTCACTTGTTGGAAGAACGGAGACCGCAAAATTTCTTTAGTTAGGTTGTGAAGGAGACTACGGGAGGCGCGGCAGCAATGCAGTTTATTAATTTTTGCTAACAATTTTTCAGACGCCAGTGGCAATTGACATAAGATACGTGTGTCTGAGTTGATTTCAGATGAAATGGAAGGTCTGCTCCCCATTGACGGATATCTTCATTGGGAAATACTTTTTCTTTAATAAAAAAGCAATCATCAGTTACTTAGTGCCCAATTTCAACACCCTCCCCCCCCCCAAAAAAAAAAAAACTCACTGCATTCGTAGCATGCCTATGTTCGTGCTTGACAAAACTTTGTACTCGAGGGATTTTTTTTTGCCCTGGGACTTACCCCACCCTTTGCATCACTGTCAAAACGAGCCAAGTACGCATCGAAGCTTGTACCTTCATCTGCGCTGTAATACCTACGACATGAGCAGGAGGTTAGAGACCACCATGGATACGGGGAGAGGGAAGTTTGTGTGGGGGTGGGGTCGGGGGCGCATGCAACTAGGGCCTTCAAACCTTAAATGTCAAAAAAAAAAAATCTTTTATGCAGCTTTTTTATTCATGACTAATACTGTAATGGATCGCGGCATGTTAGCAGCACGGTAGGTAAAGACCGCATACTGGCGACAGTCTTGCCTCCTTTCACCCCTAAATTAACTTGAGTGTTTTGTTCCATTCTTCCATTTTCTCCTTTGTTCCTTCCATCCTCCTCCCACATCGTTTTTCCACTCCCTCTATCTTTAATTACCAGACGTGCAGACATCATTTCTTATCTGAGAGGGGGAGGGGAAACGATCGAATGATTTAAGGGGGGATCATATGGTTTCCAGGGGAAATGGAGGTGGATCAGCCTTCGCCAATAGTACAAAGAAGGACCAGAGAAAATTGACTGCCGATGAGGGCGATCATTAGGATACTACAAAGAATTAGGTGAGGAACGGATTAATTTTATTGGACCGAGCCAAAAGCCCCTGACCCTCTCCCCTCTAACCTGGCGGTATATAATGTTACCTCCTTGTCTACCCAATGTTTCACACAGCCTGTGAGAATCTTGATTAATAGCAATTTAACCTTCTTGTATTCTAATCTTTTCCTTAGCAGTCAAATGCGAGAGAAAAGAAAAATCAAACTTACTTTGCGATGTCCTCTGACTTAAGAACTCCGTCCTTACAAGTGTCCATCTTGTCAAAAGCTTGTTTAACAACTTCTAAGCATCCAGGTGACAATGAATTCTCGTTTTCCTTAAAATTGGGAAAGGAAAGAACAGCCTAGTAGTAAATAACATTAATCGAGCTCAAATTCCTTAAAATGTAAATAGTGAGGGGCCGTCTTACCTTTTGTAATGTCACTCCCAGAAGTTACAGAAATGTTCTTTTTTCAAACGAAATAAGTCAACCTCGTTCCGATGCCCGAAGTAAGAGATGGGATCCTGGAAACGAGGTTGTGTTGTTATATGTTCCTCCAAAGCACAAACGCAATGTCATCGTCGTACAATTCCTTCTTCTTTTTTTTTTCAATTGAGGAAATCAATGTTGGAAAATTTTCACGACAATTTTTTTTGCAGAAACGGGAAGTGACACTGTGTGTATGAGGAAATAAAGCGTGCTACTAACAACCTGTAAAAAAAACCCTCGCCTGAAAGAGGGCGGGGGGGGGGACGGAAGGAGTTTGGTTTTGTCACCATAAAATTCACCTGATCCCCCCATAAGGCTTTGGGATATTCTTATGATCCCCGATCATTGGCAGTCGACTCGCAGTAAATTTTTTATAGTCTCTCTTTTATAGTCTGTTGGCGACGACTGTCCCCCTCCCCCCCCCCCCGCTCCCCTTAAAAACCTCCTCTGAACTCCCCTTCTTCCCAAGCGATAAACAATGACCTGTCCAAAAATAAATCCAGAATAGTTGAGTGCTATGAGGCAAGCTTAAAATTTCTTTCCTTTGCTGCTTACAGACAATGGATTCCATTTTGCTGGGCGTATGTTTAACTACAGATCACAGATGACATCCAAAGGTAGATGAATAACAGTGACAAATTTGCCTCCACCTCGTTTTGCACAAATTTTTTCTTATTACATTATGACACCATTTTAAGTCGGAATTTATAATCTCACTTACTTAAAACTGAAACTGATTTCTTACCCGTATCAAAGCCAAAAACGCCTCGTAATCAATGCCTCCCTTTTCGTCTTTGTCAATTTCATTGAAAAGCATCGTAGCCTCCTGAAGATGCGCAAGTAAAATTCAAATGATGTAAAAAAATGAAAAACAAAAAATAAGAATAACTGAGCAACGCAAGGAAACATCACACGGATGCAATGAGGACTGAAGTAAAAACAAGCACAAGCGCAGGAAAACGCGAGGGGCCCAATGATGCTTGGTTTTATTTTATATCTGATTAAGCGAGTGACGCGGGGTTGTCGAGACACAGTCCAAGAATAAAAGTAACCGATTAAATTGAGTTCAGGACAAGGCTCGACGCGCGATTGAAAAGCGCTCCACTCCTTTATCTTTAATTAGATTGATATATCACGAAATTTAAGGCAAATGAAAGGTCTCTGTTTTCTTGGTTTTACTCTGGCGATTCTAAAGATGCAAGCTCTCTGGTTGGTAAAGGATCGTTTCACGGCTTCAATCATCCATGCAAAGTGACCTTGATAATAACACAGTGAATTTTCGGAAGGCTCAAAAAGTTGTTAGTATTTCAACAATAAAAAAAACAAATTAAGGAAAACGAAAAAAACACACAGTTGCTGTGATGAGAACTTTAGCTTACTAATCAGACAAATCGAACTCAGTAAAATACGAAAAATTATCAACATTTTAAAAATTAAAATGGTATTTGAATTTGACTGGCAAACTTGAGGAGCAGAATATGCTCTCAACCAACTTTTATTTTGCGACTGACCTCGGGTATTTCCTGTTATACGCAGTTGAATTCCCCCCCGCGCCCCCCCCCCCCTACCCACCCCACCTCTTCGAACCAAGTTAACTGCACGTAATACCAACCTCATTGGTTAAACCAGCTTGTAAATTACGCAGACCCTCAGTCAATTCTTCCAGAGACAATGATCTGTTGTCGTCGTCATCAAGTCTGCCAAATTCCCTGAGCATAGGATGGAAAAAAAAACATTTGAATTGTTAAACGGTACAAGCACTAAAAGAATGTGAGGTTTGTTGGCCAACTCTTCAACTCCCAGAAGTGATTAACATGGAACCTCTCCCTATGACATCCATACATTTTCCATAAAACAGGTAATGAAAATACTCAAACTTATCAGGTAAAATTTGTTATTGTGATCTAACACCACATTCTCACACCTATTTCACAGGGAAATGTGTTGCGACTGGAGGTTGGGAGAATTCACGATTAGATCTTGAGGGGATGCTGATGGGGGGTGGGGAGAGGGTCTCCTGCTACACAGGGGTGGAGACAGGAGTCAAAGGTGGAGGGAGGGGAGGACGAGGCTGTCGATAGGGTATATATATTCTATATATATTTAATTTAGCGCCCTCCTTCCAATAAGCGCCCCCCCCCCGAATTCGTTTTTGTCAAAAAGCGCCCCTATTCCTAGCTTCTAGGCGCCCCTATTGAGTAAGCACCCTCATTCTAATTAGCGTCCCTATACCAAAAAACGCCCCCAATATGTTTTAGTAATGCACTGTTAAAGTACATGTACATTGAGATCAATCATGGTCCATCTTCCTTTAATTGGTCACTTAAAGCCTCACAACAAAAAAGTGGTTTGCGTCTCGGTCTCTTAACTTAAGTCGCTGTGAGCGCGCAGTTCCTTCAAACGAAAGATTTCTTTCTAAAATTTTGCGACGATTGCTTGGCGCCCTGTTTCGAATAAGCGCCCTTTCCTTGAGATAAAAAAAATAAACAGAGTATGCATCAGGAGGTGTAAGTCCTAGAGTTTCATAGGTCTATTTTGACTTTACAGGGTCGTCTAATGATAACATCTCTTCAAAAAAAGGACTCGAGATTCATCAAGAAAATATATAATGTTGTAATATCATTTTTTAATTGACTGCCAATTAACTACCAATGAGAAAGGGGGCCAGGGCCAGGAATATTACAGAGCCTCATGGGGGGATCAGGGAAATTTCATGGTGAAACAACCAAAACTCCTCACCCCCCTCCCCTGAAAAAATAGTGACCGGTCTTCAATATTTTTTTTTATTGTTAAAGAGTAAATCAAACCCTTTGTATTGGCAACCTGCAACCTTTAACTTACTTGCCCAGTTTGGACAATCCAGTGATTCCCCTTTTTGCACAAGCATCTCTGACTTTCTGGATGATCTCTTCCATCTCTTTGGTTAAAACAGCCAAACTACACTGCAGGCATGTACACAAAAGATTATAACCTCAATTTTTCGTATAATTGCTCAAGTGATCAAAAGAACGCGCGCATGCTGATTGGTCGTGAATCATCATGTCATGTCATTCATTCATAATCTCATTCATTTATAATTAGATTGATCACCCATAATATCACAGACAGAATTGGACTTAACTCTGTCCCTTGACATTCATGGTTCAAGTGTACGCGTTCCTGCAAGCTAATATGGATTATTTTTTTCACTTATATTTTTGATTCGCGCGACGGACTTTGCCGAAAAAGAGGGACTACTGGTAATCTAATGCGAAGTTCGCGGTTCAAACCATCGCTTTCTGCATTTCAAAACAGAATTTATTTCGTTTCATGCTGACGAAGAATATTTTATTGTATATTTCAATCAAAAGAATAAAAACTCTTCAGAAAATGAAACAATGGCTACCCTCATTAATAAGCACTGGTCATAGCGAAAGCAAAAATTTGTAAATGTGTGTGTAAGAAATCTACCGCACTTAAATTACGCCATGCGAGGCTACGAAACGCCTGTAATACGTGATTTAACAAAAAGTCTGCAAAGCTTTTGTTATGTGGTGGATTCCAACCTGACTTTGCAAGTATCTCGACTGTGAAAATACAAAATAAATATGTAACACTGCTTGGATAAAAAAATAAATGAAAACTTCTTCTTCGAAAAAATGTTACATGAAAATGACATTTATTAGAATTAAGAGAACTGCCAATGAAAGGTTGTAATGTCCACATTCTACTGGGATAGCAGAGATCAAGGTCAACAATTTCTATTAAAAGTTTGATGATATACCATGAGCAAACTAGACCATTCAAACGTGCATTGCCCTCATTGATCTTCGTTCTTCGTTTGGCTTACTCTAAACTTGTTTACAGTTATCCTAAACTATGCAGATTGTTGAGTAAAACGCTAAAATGGGAAATAAATGGTCAACTTACCGAGTTCCTTCAATGCCAAACGAGGTTCTACAAATTACTTGGCAGTAATAAAGTTTGCAAGCAGAACCACAATATATATAATACATATGGCGTAGCCCTTCCCATGGGATGTGCTTTGAAAGAGTACTTTTATTGTTAGTTTGAAGCTTAACTAATTTCTTTACATTGTCATCATCCATTGTGAGAGTCAAAATAACCATGTAAATTCATTATATATGCGGTTTTAAAACAAACGAAAACAATAGGGGAACCAGACTTAAGCTTGGAAAAAAGGCCTTTGTTTTACAATTGTGTGGAGTTATAGGGAAATCTTTCCATTTAAAAGCCAACTCGACATGTTTTCTGAATGCTTAACGTAGCTTATCGAACATTCTGGAAGTTACGGCGGATTTTTGTGCAGAACTATAGCGGATCGTAAGGGTGTAACTTCTCCCAGGGGATATGCCACGTACAATTGTGTTTGCATTTCTATCGTCCACGCCTTTTTAAGTTTATGAAAGAGGTGGCAAATGAAAGTTTACGGATACAATGGCGAAAACGTGTTAAACGAGAATCCTACCAAATACCTACACGTCCCAAACGCTGCGGCTTGCGAAAATTTGAAATTTAAGGATCAGTCTTTTAAATTAACCTCAAACAGTCAAAATTTGAAAGATGAAAGTCCTTCCGTATTGCAAAACCGGTGCACAGCAGTCTAAAGATAACTCTGTAATAGCGGTCGCTCCGATTACGTAAGGACCTTCTCTTAGAGTCGCTGCTCGTCCCTGTCAAATGGGGCTTTGCATGAAGTTATTACAGCTGATAGGATAAACATTATTTTATTGTATTTTAAAACTCTAAACTCAGGAATGTCGTCGACTATGGAATTTTTCAAGAATTTACATGGTTTAAGGAACTGTTGTTGAACATTGAAATAAGTACATTTAGCAGAATTCCAATTGGCATCTTTTTCTTTTAACCTACAACACATCTGAATTTAGACCTTGTTAAAAACCATGGAGTCAAAAAAATAAAAAACTTGGCATCAGAAAAACTTCATAATTAATCCTTGGTTGAAATAATAAAAGTATCATTTAATATTTGATTACCGGTAAATGTTTGTACAAGCATCAAATGCTTCCAATTCTACTATGTACAAGAAATGGTCCACTGGCTCAAAGGATGCAATTATTTTAGAGCTGTCACATAAATTGTCCTGAACAACTTTCTCTTGACCTCCAGCTAGCAATGAACAGTATGCTACAGAACAGTAATAGTTCTAAAGAATGCTGTGCAAGGTGTGTCCTATATCAATTTAAGACAGAAATGAGGAATTTCTTTTAGATTTTGTAAGCATTTTTCATCATGAGGATGAAGTAGGCATCGTTGTCTATTGAGGCACTGACACCAGCGTAGTAGTTCATGAATTCGTCACGAGTAATCTGGAAGAGTAACAGAAAAAGGGAAGTTTTAAATGTTTAGCAATTTCTATTACACAGCCAAGCTTCAAAGTGAATCTTTCAACCCAGAGCCAAGTGCCAGACACTGAACTATCACATTTAGTGTAGGAATCTTTACTCTATCAGATAAGAAAAACCAGGGCTTTCAGTCAAAGCCAGTTACCAGCAATTCCAAGCGTTTGAACTTTTGAAGACTGGTTCGCTCAAAATCCTTTTTCCTTAGCGCCCCCCCCCCCCCCGCCCAAAAACTGTGTTCAAATGCCCCACCCAAGTGTCGGTTTTGATGATAATTTTTTCATGAAAGGCAAAATTAGAAACCACGACTTTCTACGCATTGACCAGGCTTTAAAACCCTAGACCAGTTATCATCTTAGCAATTCACATCAGAAAATGAACTACTTACCTTTACATACCTTTGTACAGATATAACACTTGCATACCACTGGAAATACTAGACACTTTGGGTTCAAATTCCCCACCCCAGCCAGCTAAGTTTCAAATTCCTCTCCTCTCAGGCACGGATGACGGTCAAATGCCCATGAGTTGCTATGGGGGGGGGGGGGGGTAAGGGGGGAAGAAATGTTAAAGCTTCAAATTGATTGGTGCATTAGTCTAAAAGTAGACTCATGTTTTTCTGGTTTTCCCTTTAATACTCTCACTTTAATTTTGAGATTACATGCAACTATCATATGGTAATTTACTGCACTGCATACATGTAACATGAAAAGCTCTGAAAAGAGGAACAACGAACCCTCTTATATCTTACCGTTCCATCCACTTCATTGCTGCCCACTTCAAATGTATTTAAAAATTTTGTAAAAATCTGCTCCTCTGTCATTTCTCCATTCTGGTATTTAGGGTGCATCTTCACATTATAAACTCTGAATCAATTTTGATAATAAAATGATCAATATTATTATTCTGATAACAAAAATAACAAACACTGTTAAAAACAAATCTCTTGGTCTCTGATATAGTTAACTTAAATTCTCCCAGATGAGGTAAATTTTGGAATTTTCCTCCACCAGCAGAGAGGAAAAATCAAAGAATTATTATTCCGTCCAAAATATAACTGGCTTTTCTTTTGACCATGAGTAACCAAGACAGAATTTCTCCTCAAAATTTCAAGCAGATACATGTAAGTGATGGAAATAAAGAAAAATATCAATAAGGGGTTTATAAGTTGATCCAATGCCAAATTCTCTCAACTAATATCACAAGAATTAACGACTGTGAATACACGAAAGTCATATATTTGAACTGTGGATAAAGACATGGATACAAAAAGCAATCTTTGCAGTAATGAACACTACTTGAACAGTAGTGGGTTCAAATCCCGTACAGGCCTGAATTTTTTTCAGACCTTATTTTCACCACTGCTCAAGTAGTGTTCATTACTGTGAAGATCACTTTCATATTCACGTTTTTATCCACAGTTCAAATATGTGACTTTCATATATTCACAGTCATTTATTCACCACTTTACAGGTTTATTTGGAACCAACATAATGAGCAGCTCCCAATTGGCTTGTTAGCTCAGTTGGTAGAGCGCTGCAATGGTACTGCAGAGGTCATGGGTTCAAATCCTGTACAGGCCTGAATTTTTTTCAGGCCTAATTTTCACTACTGCCCAAATAGTGTTCATTACTGTGAAGATTGCTTTCATATTCACATCAAAAGAATTGTGAGGCAGACAGTAAGGAGAATCACTAATGAGATCTTTGGAGATATTGGAACCAGAGAGTTTCATATGGCTATAAATTGAACTGAAAGATGAGGCCCTTTTAAATATCCAGCACACTTACCCTCTGAGGTCATCTATTGTGATAACACTGTCTCCTGTCTTATCCAGTTTATTAAATGCTTCATTAATGATATCTTTCCTGGCTTTACTCATTGGTGGCTGAAAAATTATGAGAGCAAAGCATAAACCCATAATCCTAAATCTGTGGCATTTAATTAATGTTTACAATAGTAACTGGAGTAAGTGAAGTCCAATTCAGTCTGTAAAGTACGTCCAAGTAAACAGATTTCCATGGATAATGCCTGACTGCACATTCAAACTTGAATTTGCAGCTAAAAAGCAAGCTTTGAACGTAAGAGTTTTGGGGGTCAAAGAGCCACATTTTAAAAATGTTAGACTGCACATTTGTTTCACTGCCTTACCATTTTGTAGGTGTTTAGGGAGCTTATTCTATATTTAAAGAATTCTTTTTTGTAAGATTATTGCTCTTAGGCAATCACTGATGGTTTTAATACCTCAGTAGTTCTTTAACCACCTTCTGATTTCTAAGAAGTTTCTTTGGCTAATCCTTTTCCTTAAATACAAACCATAATCTTGGTATTGTACCAATACCACGTAAACTTACTCTGAGAGCTAGGAGAAACTCATCAAAGTCAATAACACCACTGCCATCCTTGTCAAAGGCACTAAATAACTCCTGTAATTCCTGAGGAAATATTATGGTGTAAATATCCACACAAAAGCCATTTACATCATGCATGATAAGTTTTATACCATAGGCAGGTTTATAATTCAATGATTCTCACAGGAGATAATTGGTAATTTTTTAAGGTCTCTATCACAATTTTTGCATATTGTCTACGAAGGTTTTATTCTGTCAAACTACACTGTATGTACTATTTGATTGAGTGAGACAACCAGTCAAGGAAATATTTGGGTCACGGTGCTGCCCTCCTACAGGGATTTTTATGCAGTTTTTAAATGAGGCTGTTTGTGCCATACAATAACTTTAAATTATTGATGAACGACCAAGTCAAGTTTTTATTATTCTATCCCTTTAAAGACTGCTGTAAGTGAAATTATAATTATTTAAAGCAGCCTGTGTGGGATCAAAGTTGTCAAGATGAGCTTGTATGTCTGCTCCAGTAGCCAATCAGATCACAGGATTGCCATCTTGAGGACTGAGCGATAAAATGAATTGTAATGGATCATTTCTTTTTCACATCTTAAAAATATATCCTTGTATATTTTGGGACAGATGTCCATATATTATATTGTATATTATACGCTTCTTGGTTGCTAATACAATCACTTTCTCCTTAGCTATATATTTTGCATTATTGCTTTATTACTCTTTGCTGGCCAGACCTGTATTTCAGTTATTTATACTGCAAGAGGTTTTAATAAACATAACCACAATCAAAGAGTTTATTAGGTAACCAAGTGTGGGTGGCTGTGTATGACAACCTTTCAGGTGACTTAACTTAAGCTTTACTAGTTTTGCAAAACAACGACACAAAGTAATATAGAATGCGTATTGAAGGAAAACTCTGCACATGACTTGCTTCCCCAGCTTAGGGCTACAAAAGTACCTTAGGATCCAAATAGAGGCCGTATTCACGCATACCCTTCTTGAATTCAGAGAAGTCTAAAGACCTATTCCTGTCATCATCCATAATTCTGAAAACTCTGAAAGAAAGGAGAGTAGCAAAGTTAGCATATCTTGTACACAAAGTCGATGATTTTAACGACGAGCGCAAACACTGAACACTTCCTGTTAACATTCTGTAACAGCGACATAGAACTTCAACCCTTTAACTTTATAATACTTTTTCTATCGACATCTGTCCAATTACAAAATTAAGCAGTGCTGCACAAAAAGAATTTTCCGGACAAAAACTGTTTATGCTACACAATTGCAAAGAGATGTTCATGTACGGCTAGTAAACACAGATCATTTTATCATTTTTTACGTCAGTAGAGGCAATTGAAACTCAAATACGCCTATTTATTGAGAAACGTAAGCTTCAGAGGAAAAAGTGATGGTCTACAACTTTACTCGCAACAGCCAACTGAAATACTAGAGCGGCTTACGCAGGTTGAAATCAACCAACTAAGTCTCAATCATACCTTCCAATTCCTTTAATGCCCGCTGAACCTCGACTGAGGCATTGTAGTCTCAAACGTTCAATCGGATCTTGAGAACCTTTAGAACCCAGCATTTTTTTACATTTCTGTCTCATTTGCGCGTCTGATCTGGCTGTTGCAGCCATGTTTCAATCTCTATTGTGCGTAACAAATATGGCGCCCTTTGCAAGTCACGAAGGCTTTATTATTCCGTTACTGTGACAACGACCGCATCGTGTCCAGTCTCTTCACGGTTAAAAAAACAGTGGGCGCAGAAATTATTCAAACCAAAGAAGATTCAATCAACACAAAACAAAACAAAAAATTTTTAAAAAATTTAAAAAAGGGAAAAAAAGCAAAAGCAACATAAAATAAAAAAGAGAGATATAAGGAAACATTGATCTAAAAAATTAATAAAAGGATCGAAAAACTTCCAGTATCTCGCACAAGATATAATATAATCCTGACTGAATGTACTTCCTTTCAACTCTTAAAGAAATGTGACTTTAGTGAAGTATATTGGAGAAAGAGGAAAAAAGAATAGAGCCAATTAGGAATTTAGATTTATGTCTGGAAGAAAAAGATAATACCAGGAACGTATTGGGCTCCGATAATGCACACGACTAGGAAAGGGAACACCAGCGTGCTCTGAAATTGAAAATTGAAATACATTTCTAGGGCGCCATACCCCGCGATCTCCATAGTAATGAACACTAGTTAAGCAGTATTGAAAACAAGGCCTGAAAAATAGCTTCTCGTTACACTTCATTATTCAATACTTTTGAGGCTAACTTTGATAAAGAGTTTCAAGGTTGAAGTTCGTCAGAGCGAAGAGCTAACGTTCGTAACGTCAGCTTTAAAACCTTTTACGGTGGCCAACTCACGTCAACTCAGTTGATAACAGCAAATAACCCTGCTATATTCTCCCGCCGACGCAGCACCACAGTTTCTATAGAAACTAACCCCCTTTATAACTTAAGTAACGATTACTAATCGAATACTTCTTTGAAAAGATGAGTCTTGGACTTATTTTTAAAACCAGTCAGTAATGATGATTGCTTAATGTCCAGTGGTAGTTTGTTCCATCGTTTCGGTCCTGCCAAAGAGTATGCCCCCGTCTTCATACGTTTCCATATTAGCCACGGAGTTCAGAAAGCAATTATTTCCCTGATAATCTTTGTAAGCGGCCTTCGTTCTTATATTTCAATAGGTGTCTGATATAGTTAGAATTTAACACCTTATAATTCAGTAAAAACATTTTGAAAATTAATCTGAAACGTACAGGAAGCCAGTATAGAAGCCTAAGAATCGGTATAGTATGCTCATACCCTCTCGACGTAATAACAAGTCGAGATGTCGAATTATTAACAAGCTCAAGTCTGTTGATCAGACACTTTTAGTCTAAATGCGAGGTTATACAAGCGTGAACAACGGTCTCGGCATTGTCCTGGGATAGATATTGCCTAATTTTTGCTACACCAGGAATGCGGTAAAACGCGCCCTTGTAGGTCTTTTAAACATGATCACTAAAATGGAAATACTGATCGAATCTAGTTCAGTCCTATATTCCAAGGATGTTTAGAGAGACTGATACATCATCTCCGATATGAATTTGGCTGAGGGGAGGCCGTGGACAATATCTTGAACTGATAATTAAAAGTTCAGTCTTATCCTGAGCTAGTTTGATCTTACTGCCATAATCCAGTCACCAATATGCTTAAGCTCAACTGACTCATTCGCACTATACAGATGGTTGGAAAATATTACGCGTTAACGTACGCAGTTGTGACAACTGGGCTCCATGCAACATTACAATCGAATCCTAAAATTTTGGGTATTCACTCTTGTGTAGTCGATTTAAATAGTTTTTTTTTTAACAAGTTTTTATGTCTCAACATACCATCAAGAGCGATAAACTAACACCTTAAGAAAGGAACGTCACGGTATACTCGATTTATCGCCCGCAAAATATGATACCATGTACCAATCAGACATAGGGCCTGTCCACATAGGAGGTAGTTTCTTTAGACAAATTTTGGCCAAGGCGGGCGAATCTTTAAACGTACCGCCGACAAAAATTTATCGCACGTGAAAACTGGAAAAATCGGCTAAATAAACAAAGTCGTGTCACTTGTCTGTCGTTTCTAGTGAAAACTCAGTATACCACCAGCAGCCTTCATTTGAACTAAGTTCAGTTCACCCGTTAGGCAATAATTGCCTTTGATTGCAAAACTCGTGGATTTTAACACTTTAAAACAACTGCAGATGAATCCTGGCGATGTAAATTTAAATCCACTGGCAAACTGTGCCGGCGTGTCTCGAGAGCAGATCAAGCGTTGACAGAATTTGTCAGTTTTGAATTTTTGTTGGGGATGCAAAAAACGATACATAAACTGTATGCATAATGAAATGAGAGGCTGTTCAGAAACCTTGCCGTAGTGTATTTTGTAAAATGACATTATTCCAAGAATTAATATAATTAATACTTACCTTCCAA
Organism: Pocillopora verrucosa; assembly: GCF_036669915.1. NCBI lineage: Eukaryota > Metazoa > Cnidaria > Anthozoa > Scleractinia > Pocilloporidae > Pocillopora > Pocillopora verrucosa. The sequence goes on from NC_089323.1 coordinate 465,782, forward strand.
ACCCGATGATCCCGTTAACTCCGCGTGATAAACATTCCGCCCTCAGAGATTCCATAGGGTCTTGAATCTCTGCATTCTTTTGTTTCGCTGCTTTCCACATCAATTCTTTATTTTCCCTGTTTGTTATCATCGTATTAAACCAGAAAACTAGCAACTCTTTTTCAAACAAGCTTACAAATCTGCTTATGTCAGAAGATTTCTTTCCGAGTAATCTAAGGATGGAGCTAACACAGAAAGTGCGACAAATACTAGAATAACGATTGACGCGTTTTCCTGACAGTGAACATCACTGGATAAATTATTCACGAGAGAAAATAAGGAATAACAAACAGGTGCGACGGCAGAACAAAAAGCGGAACAATGTTTTATTGTCTTGCGTGGGAACTTACACAAAGAAACATTCGGTCTTTTAATTCAAGAACAGTAATGGGGTTTAAAATGATTTCCGTGCAACAGCAGGGATACAAACTTCTAGAGATCTGAAAGCGTTGATTGGGATAAGTTCATAACATGAGAATATCAACTGTTGATATTTTTTTGCGAGGTTCATAACCTCCCCGCCACTTCCAAAAAATTGCTTTTTGACCGTTTCGTTCCAGTCTCTCCCTGCCAACTGAAGTCGAGAAAATAAACGTACGTAACCTGAAATCGGGTGAAACAAGAACAACAACAAAAAAAAGCAGAATTCGAATTCGTTTTAAAGTGTGCAAAAAATATATTTTTTAATCGTCATATGTACATTATTTTACAAAAGTATGAATAAAAGTATGACACACATCCAAGAATTCCTAGCGATGTTCGACGCATTGAAGAGAAATTATAAAAAAAATAATAATTGCCCCAAAATACAAAAATATACAGTATGAAATCTGGAAAATTAAACGCCTATTTTCAAACGGCTAGGTTTTCCTTGATCCCTTCGTAATCAATACAGCAACGAGAGAGTTTCTCCACATCACATTAATTCAAATCACTTCAATAAGCATTTCAAATAAACTTATATCAAGAGTCGATATGATCTGAACAGCGGCTTGTAAGCCATTCGAAATATGGTCACGTGTCTTGTCACCTGGGCTTACTTTGAAGAGCATACAATACGTCATCTTGATTGACATTCAAACGTATTCTCTGTTCCAGATCACGACGGCCAGATTCCACTAAAAGTAGTTTCCAAGCCCCTAATCGAAAGCAAACTCCCGCGGCTTGAGATGGTGTAAGTGTGGAAAGACCTGGTGGGAGCAGATCAACGGGGAGAATTATTGACAGGTGAGGTTTAGATCGCAACGTACATCTAGGAGACGGGAAAAGGCCATCTCTCTCCACAACAACAATAATATTAAGCTCCAAAGAAACCGTAAGTATCAAAGTACGGTTAAACTCAAGGGGGTAGAGTCACATGATTTTTGTATTCTTCCTGATTGGTTGCCTTGTCGCGGCAATATGGATGAAAAAGTGACTTACCCTCAATGCGACAAAAATCGAGGAGTTGCTGGAAAACCTTAAATGAGCAAGATACAAAATTTTATCAGCAAACGTGTTTAACGATCCAGGTTTGGAAACTCTCACTTAAACGCCTTGTGTAAAAATCCATGATCGTGGCCTAACTCCAAAAATGCTTACCCACCATGGGCACCGGGTGTTAGTTACCCTTGGAGTAGCCCCTGGGGTCACCCCTCGGCTTTAACCTACGGGTTACCCCCTCAGGCTACCCAAGTATTTTCATTGATTTCTTAAAGAGATCCCCTGTGCTCACTTTAATTCCTTGGTCGGAGAGAAGCACTGTGAGAGAAAAGATTCTTGCATAAGGAAATCAAGCAGTGACACCGAAAGGGTTCTGTTGAAGGCTCATCTCTTGATTAAGGGTTCAGTGCGAATAAATTATACCTTTAATAAGTCATGGTCACGAGTTTGGTGCGGTTAACTCAGTGCTTTTTGATGGACCATACTAAAGGCTTTCCAAATCTTCATCTACCTCTAATTTAATTTTTGCATCACCCGTGATAAGATAAAAGCAACCGTCTTATTGCCTCGTAAGCGAGCGCAAATAACAGGGATAAAAAAAAAACTCAAAAGACATATCGAGCACGCCATGCGAAATAACTGCCAGCTTAAAAAATTTCACTTACATCTCCAAATGTCGCCTCTTCCAGTCCTGAGCTACGAAACTCGGCAATAACCGACTTCAGAAACAGACCCTCCATTTGTGTCAAGCATCTGGAATAAAGACAAATGTTAAAAACTGTTATACAAAATCAACAACGTTTGAAGCAATCCTTTCGAAATACATTGGCAGGATCCCTACCTTTAAGGTATTTAACCAAAAATATTTAAAAAGGCAAAAGCTACCTCTCAGTCCCAAGATTTAACGAAATAAAATGACTGAATAAAAACACTGAGACACTATAAAGGTTTTTAAATTATTTCTGTGCTTAGTAACTTCCACTTCATTCCGGTAGATCGGAACATTTCAATAACATCTCTTACGAGGAATCACCCATCTCCCACTCAAATTTAACCAGCTCCTTACTTCATGGCTCGTATCTTTGGCGATGAAAACATGTCTTGCAATGCAGCGTCCACGTGACTCATCCCCACCAGTGCTGTTCCCTTCTTCTTAGACTGTGAGTCTGCGATCTCCACTGCCCTGCGGCAGATGTCTAAGCAGCGGCGAGCGTCACCGGAGACAGCTGCCACCTTTGAAAAAAGTCAACAGAGAAAACAAACTGAAACAAAACAAATAAGAAACAGATCAAATCCAGATCCGTCGAAGAAGAGCACTACTATGACGTGTAACTTTCACTTCTCGGTTGACTTTGAGTCAGGCAATCCAGACTAATTTGGTCTTAGGTTCAATACGAGGCTATACAAACTACTGAAATTAGTTTATACATCAACAACAATTCAACCTTTCCTTCATGGTTCACCTTTCTTGGGACAAGCGATTTTTCAACGCATGCGCATACGTTTTTCTTTACCTTTCTTGAGACCAGCTGTATGGCATCTGGCTCAAAAGCGTTTAAACCAACGATACGAGACATCACAATCTCCTGTAGCTGTGAAAACGTGTAGGGCTGAAAAGTCAGCCGTGTCAGTCCCTAAAACAAAACAAAATCCAAGAAGCTCTTAGTGGCTGTTATGACTACTCTGGATTTGTTTTAACACGCTCAATTAAAGAATCACTGCCACTCAAGCAAACTAAGAGACCATAAAACTACTCACCAATCGACTGGAAACTCGTTTCATCATAATTCGTTCCGGCAGATCCATGGTATTAGCAATGGCGAGCACGATCAGCCGGGAATGTTTCCGTGTCGGCCATTCAAACAGGTTGTACAGCACGTTTTGTTTACGCGTCCATAAAAGGTCTAACTGAAAACGGAAGGAGACATTGAATAAATAATTCAGTCCTAGGTCTTCGCGGTAAAAGATGCCTGCGTCGCCCTGAAAACGACAGAGGAATGACAGCAGGTCTAGTAAAGTAATTCTTTTGATTGGTACCTCATCCACCAATAAGACGACAGGGTCCCTGTTAGGTGCTGGTGTACTGAAAAGTTTATCCAACAGATTAGAGGCGTGCTCTGGTGTTGCCTTTTTTCCTGTTAGAAGCTACAAATAGTTGAAGAAGAGACTATTTTATTTATTTATTTATTTAACAGCTTTATTGGGTACGTCTACAAGCTCAAAATGAATACATATACAAGGAAAGAGACAAAAAAATGGATAGACATACGCCAAAAGGGTCAGTGCGAACGGGACATGGAGTCCCATGCGGGGCACTACCCTACTACTTGTCAGCTTAGAACTTTTATCTGTAACGACAAAAATACTACAATCCTAGGAAAGAATCATGCGGTATTTTAACTTGAGCGATGCTAAATAAGAGCAGAGGATAATATCAAAAAGAGCTGAATGGATCTCGAAGTACAACCGAGCGACCTAGCGTGCGGGAGGAGGCCCTCATTTTCAGTGCTGCACGACAAGCATTTCTCCGCCGGCGGGAAGAATTGAGACGAGTCGGGGAGAGGTTTCCGGGGGATCTGGCACTAATACTGCGTGCCAGACCCCTTGCTGACCTCGGGTCGCATCGCTCAAGGCTTCATACCCTCGCACGACCGAAGAAACGCTCGGGCCGAAACACTAATAACGAGTCCTTCTGCTCGCGCGCTACGAGCGACTGATCTCAAACACGGAAAGAACGGGAGTTACAAAATCAAGATTGACTCTAGGTCGGCATCTGATTGGTGAGTAGAATGGCGTGAATTTTCTTAGCCAACCACACAGCATTGTGAAGCAAAAGCAATCATATCCTAAATCACTTTTGATAACAGATTGTATTTCTTTTACTAATGACTACAAACACGACAGTTACTAACTTTAAGGAAGGTGGAGTAAGCCTGTGCTGGTTCTGTTAGCTTCATTCCATTTATTTCCACGAACGTGAATTCCGGCAGGTCCTCGTCCTCTTGTACGCTGCGTAATACTTCATGTACAGTGGCTGTTTTTCCAGTCCCCGGAACTCCAGAGATGTACATGCACCTGCATTCACATACAAAAGAAGACAGCAATAAAAATATACAGTCAAACGGGATCAGAGCAATTTTCAATTGAATGTCGAAAGTAATGCGGAACCCCTTTGGTTTCACATAACTTTGCTCTGTGATTGGTGAAAAAAACTCGCGCCATCCTTCAACCAATCAGATGCAAAACTAAAGAAAATCGCGACTTTGTCATTCGCGTTTTCCCGCGCTTCAAGCCGGCTGCTCGTTTTCACCTCGAGTTCTCATCTGCTAATGATTATGTAATCCCTTGTTCTGATTGGTCCCTAGGATTACTTTGGTTTGGTTTTTCGACAATCAATTGAAAACTGCTCTGAGCCCTGATCAGTTGAGGAGTCGACCAGCTTTTATGTCCTCATAACAATTGCGATAAACTATATTTAAGTTGGCAATATCTATACGCGATTTGTCGTAATCCTATCAGCTTTGCTCATCCCAACAGCTTTCGTCATCTTTGAGTTCTTCTTCACTTCGTAATTGTGAATTAATATTTTTCATAATTCTAAGCGCAGTTTATCCACGCGTAACAAAACAACGTAAACTAGCCATGACCTACCCCCCCGTTCCGTCCTCAAGTTTCCCCTCCACAAAGTTAAAGATATCTGTAAACTCCTTCTCACGGCAGGGAAGAGACGAAGGAACTGCCGACACATGCAGTCTGAAATTACAAACAAATCAGATGACATGGAAACCAACAAAGAGAATTTTTGATAGTGTCATAAAACATGAACCACTGTAATCATGCGTTTATACACGAGCCTCTGGCTCAGATGTGAGGGCAAACTCATTCCAAGTCATGACACCTATAAATTGAGTGATTGATCACAACAGCCAATCGGAATAACGGAAAATATCACGAGGAGCCATTGAAAACTAAAAGTGAAGACAGGCAACCGGTATGAAGCGCGGGAAAACGCGAGTAACAGAGTCGCTGTTGGTTTGAGATTTGCATCTGATTGGTTGGAAAGATGGCACGAGTTTTTTTAGACCAATCACAGAGAGAAGTAAAGCTAATCCTACGCAACTCCGCATCGCTTGGACAGTAAATTTTTATACTTCTTACGAAAACAGAAGTTTCTCGGAAGATACCACAGCAAACTTACTGGACTTAGAAACAAGGAGTGAACTTCTAAAGAAACTGTGGTACTGCATCAGTGAGGGTATTACACTAGACGGAATTAATGTGAATTTTCCACCGTCATGAGATGTAAAATCGTAGAGGGTTTTTCCCAATGTAAAGAGATTGTCGATTCTCTCTATGGACCTCTGTGGTGGCCAATGCACATTAGTGTAATTTCCAATTAACTTTTTGCCTTACCTCGGTTTGTGATTGGTCCAAAAAGCTCGCGCCATGCTCTCAACCAAAAAGACGCCAAAAAAAAACTAATCGTCACTTGGTCGCCCGCGTTTTCCCTCGGTTTTTGTACTTTGCCTGTTTTTACTGTGGGTTCTCATTGGCAAGTGATGACGCAAACCTTTGATGTGATTGGCTGTTGTGTTACCTTTGTTTTTAGTTTTTAACAGTCAATTGAAAATTGCTCCATCAACTCAGTTGGTAAAACTAAATCATCTTGAACTATGAAACAAATACATACTTTTTTCTAGCCATTTCAAGAGGTGTTCCCGGTGTTTTACAAGGCCGCTGCCTCTCAGGAATGCTTGGGGTCATCATTTTCTTCTGAGATGGCTGCCTACAGCTGTTTCTAGCTGGTGTCTTTGGTGTCTTTTGCTCAGTCTTTGGAATTTTTGCCAGTTTCTTTGCAGAGTGTTTTTGAGGTATTTTGTGAGGTGGTTTTACTCTAGATGGAGTTTTAGCAGTAGGTTTACCTATGGGTAATTAAAAATAGCTTTGAGTAGACATTCAAAACAATTGAATAAAGCCCTTGCAAGCTTGCAGGTGTATTGAAAGTCCTAGAATTTCTTGAAAGAGGCCACCCAAAATTACTCTTGATAAACTCACATCCCCTTCCGTTTTTGCCTTCAGTCGCAATGACACAAGAAAAAAAAAAGGAAGATGAAAGTAGCCAATTGAGTAGCAATTTACATTCTTGTTGTTGCAAGAATTATGAAGTCAGGTTCCCTCTAGATATGCTAAGGTAATGATACCCTGCCCCTTTAACCAGAGTAGTTCTATGCTCCCAGAAAAATGTGCCTCTCTCCTGACAAGTGGCTTGCTAATTCGCTTAACAGTAGTGATCGACAAATATCTGGTAAGCACAGGTCTGAAAAATGTCTTTTCTACTATTGCTAAACTTGAAGTTCACCTGCAAAGATCATTTCTTAGTTGACACCTGAGTTTCCCATACAATGCACATTGTAGGCATGAAATCTCCAATTATTACAATAACAATGGTACAGATATTGTTTTTATATCTACATAATTAGTATCACCCTTGGATGTGTCCTGTATTGCTGTGAATGAACCCTTGCCCTTGGACGATGATCTCAGTATTCTTATTGGTGTGCATTTTCCTTGAGCTGTTTTTAAAAAAATAGAAAACATGGAAAATAACATGAGATCCATCATAAATTCTACTTAACTTTTTTTCCAGCAATGTTTGTAGTAAATGTGCTGAGAAAAGGTGACTGAAAACTTAGGAAATCAAAATCTTACTTCTTGCTTTACCAATCTTTTCCACAACCCAATCATTATCTTCATCATCATCATCGTCACCATCATTGCCATCTGATAAATCACTAACATCACTTGGATGAAACACATCATCATCATCATCATCATCATCATCATCACTGACGTTGTCATCATTATCATCATCATCATCATCGTCCTGGTCATCACTACATCTTGACTCACTCTCAAGCACTTGCTCTAAGACTTCTGCTGTACCTATAAAGAGATATACACACTAAGCTTTTATAATCAAAGATATTACACATAGAGTCAAACAGACATGGGAGTTGCAGGCCATGGATCTGATTACATCTTTGCAAATACCCTATCTCTCAGCCACCCCTCCCATCCATATAATTCATCCCTCTATCTTGACAAATATTCCTCCCACTCTGAGTCTATATTCAATTATTTTTTTTGAAACACCAAATTAACCAAATAATAAGTTGAAGTGGTAAATAAAGCAGTGACTAAAATAAGGTTAGGGGTCTTGAAATCTCTCCATCTCAAACAGTGCTCATTTATATCCTCCTGTGCATCTTACCATCTGAAAATTTTTGCAACAAGGTCTAAGATTTTTAAGCCCAGGTTTTAGCACCACAGAAAGTCACAGATCTACCAACCATGAACTATCCTCAATAGCAATATATAAAAAAACATACCATATCTCTGCCTTGGAGACATAACTTGTTCTTTTGTTTTTCTTGTATTTTTGGAACCCTTTGTTCTTTTAGGTGTCACTGCAGATTCATCTGGAACACTGCGGCTTGCTCTTCTTTTTAAAGAAGTTCCAGTGTCTCTATCAAAGATCAATGGCTCAATAGACACCATGCACTTTTTTTCAATTGTTAATTTCTTTGTACTCCTGGGAGTCTTCTTGTTTGTCTTCGAAGTGGAATTATCTGCAACTACAATGAATGTTGAAACACAATAAGTGGTGAGGGATACAGCCATATTCAAAGATGGGAATACATACATACTTTATCAAGACTCCCTTCAACAGGGCTTTTCAGTTACAATGTTAACTATTACATAGCACTGGTAATTAAGAAAACTAACTTATTTACAGTAATTTAGTGAAATTCAAAATATATTCAAAATTATTTCGTATGAAACACATTATTGTAAAGTATCTGTTTAAAACTGTTAATTTCTATAGTGTTCTTGTTACTGTTGGCTAGCCCATTCCATTCCCTTGGAATCTCCCTAATCTCCCTAAAATAATAGGATATTTGACTCTGATTAGTGGTTGGCTGTCTTGAGCTTTGGAAGAAAAAATAAATTTATACAAATCCTGGCCATGAAAATTTGCACTACGATGCTTAAACTTGTAATTAATTATTGATGAGTGAGGGGAAGGTGCCTGGAGAGTCTATTGGAGCCATAAGGAAGTGGGAAAGGTAACCAAGACAACACTGTGAAAGGCCACCACTAGGCTCTGTTGACCGAAGATCTTAGTGGGAGGGGAGGGACAGGGGCACAAAGGCTGAAGCCAAGTGAGTGACAGAGGCAACAAAATCAAAAATGGCTTGGCATCAAACAGAGCAGTACAGACCTAATTATGTACTGAAAAAATGCCTTAGAAAGCTGGCCACCATTATCTAGGGTTTAACCTAATCTAAATGACATTTCCCTGTACTCAACCTCATAACAAAATTGTTAGATATTAGCTCCTTACTTACCCTTTTCTTTAGCTGGTGTCTTTTTTACTTTTGGTGTTTTTGCAGTGTTATTTGGCTTCCTTGGGGTTTGCTTTGGAGTTCTGACATGATTTATCCCTCTTTCTATAGTCTGTTCTGTGTTTGATGTAGACTTCCTGGAAAGCCTTTTATTAACAGGATAAAGGTTGTAATTCTGGTCAAATTTAAAGCGAATATAATAAAGACCGTCTCGATAAGAACTTTGTAAATAATCTGGAACTTCATCTTGCGGTTTTAACTTTACAACATTGCACTTTCTCCATATATCTTCAGCTTTAATATGATCATCTCTAGAACTACAACAATCCTCACTTGGTAGCAATAATTCTGTCCAAGATTTTGGGATATCAGCAGGTTTCTTCCCTTTGAGTTCTGAGATTTCACCATAAGTGTAATACCACTGTACTATAGCTCTGTTGGGATCTTTAGATTCCTCAATTTCATATAACTTCTGTACATGTGCAATGGAACGCCGCCCCGTGCGTCCGAGTATAACCACATCATCTCCACACTTGATCAGGATTCCGTTAACTTTGCATTGGCTGATGAACAGAGAGAAATAAAGAGGAAGATTTAAGAAGTTACAAGGTTAGATTTGACTCTAAACTGTCGTACGTTTATACGAAACAGTAAGAATTTTGATCTTTCTGCGAGCGATCGAAAACATATCTGACATTACCTGTAAAATACTTTTCCATCGTCTATAGTGCCATTACCAATCCATTCTAGGGTATTAGTAGAAATTTCTCTTTTTGTTGTGACAGGCATCGTGTCCAAATATGGCGGTAATCTCGACAACTATACTCCGAAACTCTCCGAAACTATTAATAAGAACTCAAATCTGGCCGCCATTACACGTGCACCAGTAGGAGTGGGAGCTGGGGAGACTCATTCCCAGTCAATCTCGTACATTTCTAGCAACGCAGTTGTGCGATTAACTTGCATGGCTTTTTCATATATATATATTTATTTATTTATTTATTTTTTTAATTCATCGACTACTTTCATTTGCGTGTAGGTGCGGAGAGAATCATTTAGGCAGATGCCAAGAAAAGAAAAGTTCAGAATGATTCATAATCGATCCCCGATCGTGGAAGGTCAATCAGTCACAAAGCGTGATGTCATGACGCAAATAATCTGAGTTTCTCCAGGAGCTTCTGGTTTCTCTTTTTCTTTTCTTCGCTCATGATTCTTCAATCTGCCACAAGCGACCAGCCGATTTGATAGTGGGGAAAATAGATGATATAAGGCGAAAAAATCATCGGTTTAGATCATGATCAGTTTACGCATGCCCCATCATAGAGAGTTTTTTGCATCAGCTGAAGTTCCTCATCTACACAAAGAATTTGCTGCCAACAGCATTGGAGATTTTTGACCGTGATATGGTGTTTCAGAAGCATTTTCTAACTAATAAGTCGCATTATTCAAGACTGCTGACCTACTACTTTTTAAAATCTCTTTCTGTTGGTGTTTTTCCAAATTAGAGCCGTGAGAAATTGAGGTTTGGTCATGCAAGAAAGTGATATGTGATTGATCCAGGTCACACGAATTTCCTTAATTCCAAAAAGCGGAACACATGTATTAACAAATTTTTTCACGATTACTGTAACCTGAATCAACAAGTAAATCCAAAAGGTGGAAATTTTTGCCATTTCATATTTTTTCGGAAATATTAATTTTTTTGTCCCAACGTGAAGGAATGAAAAGGAACAAATACAAATTTTCAAAGCAAGGGTAAACCTAACCTCTTGTAGCAACAAAGTTGTGATCTTGACGATGTCATTGAGCGAGCGTATTGTATAAAAGCAGAGACTGATACATGATAGAACTAATGTGTTTTTTTTCCGTGCTTTTTACCAGCTGGCCAAACCAGCATTCTTCTACATGCATTGTAGTTAATATTTGTTGATTAATTATAGTCTAGTTTTTATATGTTGCAAGTGGCTCAGACTTCCGGAGCGGAAATACATGTTTAGATCCCAGGACAACGTAAAATCAAAGATTAAACAGAGTATTTAAAAATCAAACGAGAAGACAAAGTTTAAACTGATAAAACAGTGATATAGTGTAGAAATTTTACAGCAGCAACTAGTGCAACGATCTAATGGTGTGATTTTCTTTTCGGTCGAAATCCGCTTCCTCGAACTTCCCAAGGAAACGGGAATTGGTTCGAGTTATCGAAGGTTCAAGATTATCTGGATTAGAGTTGAATTTCAATTTCCCGTCTGTTATTAATACGGATTCATGTTTTTACCATCCTTGTAACATCAAAATTAATTTTCATACATTTGGTCTCTTCTATAAGAGCTTATTTTTAATAAGAACGTTTAGTTTGGGAAGTTTAATGAGCAAAATGTACCATATTTTCATAAACACATCTATTGACAGACCCTGAACCTGTCCGTCACATCCGGTGGGATAATCCTTAGCGTTCTTTTATCCTTTTATATGGGCAAAATCCTTGAAGGCCTAATTAGCAAACATTTGAAGCCTATGTCAAGAGACAAATTAGCTCCTATGTTGCAGAAATTTTTTCGTCGGGAATTACCGAGGAATATAAAACATGCAATTTAGCAGACGCTGCTTATTTACCCTGATGATGATCAAAAACGTCTAGTTTTGACTTTTAAAACATATTTTTGCCTTGTAAATAGCTCACGTTTTCATATCACGTTTTCATATCACGTTTTTACCAATCGCGATTAGGAAAGAGTGGAAACTGTCAATCAGCTATGTTCTGATCGAACGACGTTTGTACTTAAAGTTTCGAGTTATCAGGGTACATTTGAGCCAAGGGAAAGTAGAATTAACTCGACCTAATGGAAATTTCGAGGTAGCTGATAGTAAATTGCCAGAAAATGAGGAAATATAAAATCTTTAAATCCGATCTTAATCGAGTTAACGAGGGGTTCTATTGTCTATTTTTTAACAAGGCCGATGATGTATTAAACACCGAAGGAGGTAAAAAAGACCCAGTCATAAAATATACGTATGCTCTTAAGTTTGTCGAAAATCAGTCAAACTAAATTTCAACTGATAATTTTTATTACTGTGTCAAACACTTTTACTCGTGTCATTTAGGAATTTGCGGATAGTCGACTTCCTGCAAATAGCGTGACGTTTTCCATATATTTCTACTTCCTGTAAGACTTGAGATCGTTAAAAAAACAAGTTATTAATTCAACGTAATTGTCTACGTGAAATCATTCATGTCTCCGCGACAAAAGGTCAATTGCTCAGTGTCAACAGATATAGTATATAATCCTTCTCCTGTCTCAAGTTTATCAGATAGTTTTCGTAATCGAGACTACAACATCAACAGTATTCAAATCGTGGAAAAAAATTTTTTCTAGGTCTGGTGCACTGTACGAGCTACTAGATGGCATCGCTTTCTACGAAAAATTGGGGTAATGGAAAGGATTTCTGGGGAATGAATTGGCAGTACGATCCACAATGGATATTGAACGAGGAACAAAAGGAAATACAGCTGAAACTAATAGAATGCTGTCGTACACTCATCAGACCCAACGCAGTAAGTTTTTGGTATAACGAGTTACACCATGTTAATTCATTATCTTGAATTTAATTTCAAATTTGTAAGACGACTATTGAAAAAAAGAGTTTTCTTTTGCAATTTCGTGGCGAAAATTGGAGCGAGTTCGCGCGTGGAAAGAGGAAAGAGGAACGAGGAACGAGGAACGAGGAGAGTGTGAAAACGCATTCGAAATAGAAAACTGATCAGCGCTGGCGCTGTCGGATTAAGATTATAGACGAAATGCATTCATGGATTAAGTCTTCTAATTTTCTTCTTCCTGTTTTCGCCAAGGCCTTTTTGGAATAAAATTCCTGTGTTCCAAGAATCAACGGAAACTCTACAATTTTCCTCTTTTTAGCGCAATCTAAATTTTCCGCCTGTCACTTTACCACTCTTAGGGGAGGGCACATTGCATATTACACTAGCCTAAATTCATTGTGAACAGTTTTGAGCTTCGTTAAAAAATTCCGTCATATTTTGTAACTGTAGAGTGTATTTCATATTGTGGATTCTGGGTAAGAAATGCGGGTTGGGAAACTGCCCATCGGTACTAGATATATTCCGCATTACTTCTTTGGCAGTAGGGGACTCTTTGTTAGGAAGATATGAGGTGTCTTCTTAGGCCCTGTCATGTCCGTACTACAAAGGATAAATTCAAAACTTAAACGATCGGGCCTTCGTCCATACTTCTCCGAATAAATTTTTCGCTCAAAACTGTATTTACGAAAATGTTCTCCAAAGTGAATGAATTTTACCCGCTGTTGGGTCTAAACTCGAAGGGAAAACATTTTGAAAACAAAACTTTACGAACATGTGCAGACAATTTTTTTCAAACGAAATTCATCAGTTATCGCTGAGTAATATTTTACGTGGGGGAAAAGTTATCTATTTAAACAAAAATCTCATGTTAACGGAAATAATTATCAATGATGTCCCTTAACGGGTGCATATGATTTCGCTCAAAACTGTATTTACGAAAATGTTCTCCAAAGTGGATAAATTTTACCCGCTGTTGGGTCTAAACGCGAAGGGAAAACATTTTGAAAACAGAGCTTTACGAAAACGCACTTTGATCAGTTTTTGTTAAACGAAATTAATCAGTTATCGCTGGGTAATGTTTTACGTGGGAGAACAGTTATCTGATTTCAACAAAAATGTCATGTTATCGGAAATAATTATCAATGATATCCCTTAACGGGTGCATATGGTTGATACTTCGACGCGAGGGGGTGCTCAACGCCTTTCCAAGGGGGTGGGGAAAAGTTTGGTCTTGCATCTTAGTCGTGTTACATTCGCCACTGATGATTCCATCCCCCTTTCCCTTCTCCACCCGAATTCCCCCCCGCCCCCCCAAATAATTCTTTGAAATCGATACTATAAATTCAAATTCAAATTACATGTACGTGAAATAATTTTGTCTATGTCAAAGAAAGGTCAATTACAAAATCCAAAGAATGATAAAAAACAGAACTATGAATATCGTCAATTTATGCGAAGATTCTAGGTCTCATACGCGAAAATGAAAGCAAGCGAAGTATGATTTCAGAATGTCATTATACAGTTGTTTTTCTTTTTAAAAAACTCCAATCTTTGTTCATTAACTTGCATCTGGGTCAGTTTCGAACGAACTGCATTGATTTGATCAAGTCACTTCTCGAACTTCACATATTTTTATTTGATATCTGAAAACAGGAAAAACAATTTATTTTCAAAGATTTCTGAGTCGTGACCTTTTCCGAATTATCTGTTGCTGACATCGCAGCTCTCAATGAGCGTACTTCAAATGTCTAGAAATTATGGTGATTTAATTCTTCTTAAAACAAAAATTTTTCCACGTTGCATTATCGGTGAAGTTTCATGATCACGATAACTATCGAGTCATGATTACGAAAAATTTCCTCTTTCGGAAATAATATTTATTTGGCTAAATTATAAGCAATCTTCTGCTAGTTTGCAACAGTTAGGTCATGTTTTCGTCTAAAACCATGATTCCTGATTCTAGAAGAAAAGACCCCTAAAATCGATAAACAAGCACAATATAACTCGTTCAAGATCGCATGTACGGTTTTAAATCGAGACCACCCAGGACGTGAGAAAAGTAAAACAATATGAGAGAACGCCCTTTTCCTTGGCAAAGGAAACAAGTTAAGTGTATTTTAAGGGGGCCATGACTATCCCGCCTTGGCGGTGAGACAAACACAGCATGAGTCCTTCGACATCGCATGTACTGTTATAACTCTAGACCATTTAGAACTTGAGCAAATCGGAACAATACGAAGGAGCGCCCTTGTTTGTGGGAAAGGAAACAGATCAAGCATAAGTTGGAGGGGGATATAATCAATTCGCCATGGAAATAAACGAAAAATACCTGTTGAGAAACTTTAAGAAATGGAGAGCCAAAAGCTTTCAAAAATTTGCCAAATGGGGACATGTTTGGCACATGATTTTGTGGGAGGACGACTCGGATTTACTTGTCCTCGATTGGATACTGAGTGCAACCTAAAATTGATATAAATTTTTTATCTTTTAATAAGCTTGTCACTCATGAAAGATTGGGAAAAACCTATGAAGAAGTATCGGTTTCTCGCTCTAAAAAGACAGATGAGTCGTATGAGAAAATTTTTCCCATACAGATCTAATTGGCACACTTTCTTTTATATTGTGTTGCACCCTGAAACGCATATCTTTACGTGCTGGAATTTTGTTTTCGTCATAATATGAAAGCAACGTGCATCAACTCAATGATTTGTTTTCCAAGGGTTCGTGTCTTCGTGTCTTTATTGCAATCAACAAAGCCATATATCATCCTTAATTTCATTTGGTCTGCATGTTTTCGGGCTAAAATAGTGGCCTTGTTCAGTCGCAAATAAGTTCTAAAAGATAATTTGTTATTTAAATAACACGCTTTGGCTGGTCCCGATGGATATTGGCGTCTGGGCTTAACCCTAAGATTGTCAAATTTATCTTTAGGAGTTTATTTCTCACAGAGGACTTATCTTATCTTTTTGACGTTATCAATTGCCTTTCCTATAGGTATTCTGACATCGCAAAAATCACGAGAGGCTTAGAAAATTTTTTCTGCAGATGTTGAGATCCAAAGGTTGCTTTCTTGAATTCTTTGCCATCACTATCGGGAGACTTGAAACTGTCTCATTGGGTTCTAAAATGTACAAATGCCAGCAAACTGAAACTCCAGACATAAAACGTGTCTTCTTATACAAGAGAGAGGATTAGGTTAAAAAGTTACAAAAAAAGACGTACGATTTTGAGTTCAAGCTGGTGTAATTGTGATTATCATGGGGAGGCGCACGTCTGCCCGCATGCCAGTATCAAATTAAGCAAAATTCCTTCAATTCTCAGGAAATAGTTTGGAGTGAGTAAATAAGCTTATAGAGATATTAAATACACGATCAAAGGCCTACTCTGACAAAGAAAAGCATAGACTGTCCTTCATTATATAAAAGAACTTCATAGCCACAATTTCATAGTTCTTTCCTTTCGGCGTGGCATCATGACTCGCTCAAGAACTTTCTGTGGCTTGTAGGTATAACATCAGACTGATAGAAAGAAGTTCTGAGATTCAATTCCAAATAAGAACTGAGTATTTCTTTAAAAACATTGCTTCTTATCTTCCTCGTTGTAACTCAAAGCCCTATTAGCTGTTTCATGCTCATTCTCAGCCAGTAATAATACTTCGAAATCTACCAGAAGCCTGATCCCGTTTTGAGCACGAGATGGTGTAAGTCATGGATGTATGATCACCTCGTATCAAGGGGTTGGAAAATCGTCTAATCTACTCAACAAAACAAAAGACGGACGTGGAAGGATCAATCGACAAAGGAAATCCAAAACACAATCAAATATCATTTTCCTGGCATGACTAAATCGGATATTTCTTTTACATTGAGCCAAACGACTTTGACCGACCACAATTAGATTGGCGCGCCCACAATCAAGGAAACTATGAATGTCATTGTAAACAAATCATTTATCTAATGAGCTGAACCGGCCGGAAACGATGTAAAGTTATTTGCTTCGTTTTATTGTTTCCCTGTAGTTTTTTTTTTTAACCCTATACACCCTAACATCAGTATCAATATTCTCCACACTCTTCTGTATAAATTTTCTTTGGTACTGGTAAGGAGAATTCGTTTAAAAGACAAAGATTTATAAGCTGGCGATCATTTCGTTCGTTGTCATAATCTTAATGAAGGATTCAGCGCTATTACTGTAAGGAGAAAATTAGATGCTGGTCACTCTTGGATTTTAAAGGGTTAACGTACTAGGTACAAAGCAAGAATCGTCGGTAATAGTTCTGGAAGGAACTCGAGTATGTGCTGCGTTTTCTGTTCAGCGGTCTCATTGAGTTTAAGAGTTGTTGTAGCTACGGCCACGCCAATCAGTGGTGCATGCCTTGGTGAAATATTAAGTATGACCTATAGGAAAGGCAGGTTATTAGATGATTAATGACTCTTCAGCAGCAAAATGAAAGTCGATAAAAATTCAAAGTATATTGAATCCAAGACGTTCGCCTATGAGAAAATGTGAACAAAAGGTTAAGGGCACCCCCCCCCTTTTCAGGGAAGGAACAGAGGAGCTAAGAACACAGTGAAGCCACATTACTCGTGAAGCCTTAAGGAGCAGTTTTCATGTATCGCTAGGGTGAGGGAGGGGGGGGGGGGTTAAGGGGGGTCACATGGTTTTCAGGGGAACGGATGGACGATAAAAAAAATGACCAGTCCCTTACCTCAATACCAAAAACACCTAATCATCACATTAAATGAGACATTTTAGTTATATGCCAACTAAAAGTGTTCCAATAAATATTTAGGCAATATGCGATGATACTTATACATTTCCAAGGAAGAGCATGGATGCCTTGGCTTCTCTTGGTCTTTTGGGACTTATCGTGCCTAAAGAGTTTGGTGGCCTGGGACAGAGTCACGTGTGTGCAGCAATGGTCGTGGAGACAATAGCACGATATGGTTGTTCAAGCACTGCAATGGTCTATGGTGAGTCCTCGTTTCACGAGAAGCACAAATTCTGCCATAAACGAGACATTGAATTTGTTTAAGAGTAACAGGTATATTTACCTAAATTTGAGAGTAATTCTAAGAGGGAGACACTGTTTTTAAGGTAACCATATATTATATGAGGGAAAATGATGACATGATAAAAAATGTTTGGCATTTGTATCACACTGCTTTCAAGTAAATTCATGAAAAATAGTGGTACCATAAATCCATCAAAGATTTGCCATAGCAAAACTGTACTGGGGCGTCTTTATCAAAAGTTCACATAAACTTTTTGTATTCTTCGTTTTGCAGTTATGCATTTAGGTGCAGTCGCTTCTTTGCTATTCCGACATCACAATAACAAAACAATCCAAGATCTGCTGAGAAGACTTGACAGTGACAAGTTGATTGGCACCCTGGTGTTCAGTGACCCCGCGACAGGTACGCAAATGTAATATAGAGGAGTGATGAAATGAATTTGGAGTTAAAAAGTTAATAGATAAATATAAGAATTTAATATTTTTACATTCAGGATGTGGCTCTCTGTCTCCTGATTCCAAGTCGAAATCACAATTTCCGATTTTGGCTGTTTCGTTTTTGCTCAGGGAGGTAAATCAGCAGATAGCCCCCCTAAATATTATGATTTCACAACAAAATCATCATAAATTTCTCACACTCTATGTAGATGTGAATCGAACCAAGGCCTTATCGATAAAAGGCGTGCACGCACATCTTTCAGCTATTCCTGCTGAGTGCGCTCAATAATTGAGTCCCAACACAAAGTTTTTCATAATTAAATAAAGATTGAAAGAAGGAAAAAACTGAACGTCGGTGATAAAATTTCTCTCTTATCCTTCCGTCAATTGTCATGCAATTGTCTCCATTGAGAAGAAGACCAAACAAATGATAGATTTCATCAATATTCTATTCTTTCGCTAACCTTCTTGCAAATGACTCACGTGCACAATGCGTACCTATCTATTGTTTCTTCATAGGCGGACATAATTGGTTTCCATTCAACTCCAAAGCTAAGCAATATGATGACGGCACCATTCAAGTTTTACGTCACGGTGCTTGGGTAACAAGCGCTGGATTTGCAGATTTCTACGTTGTTGAAAGTACAAGTCCATCATTCGGAGGAGACTACATGAATCTGAGTCTGTTTCTTATGTTTAAGGTAAACCTTGTGCGTTGATAAAAGAAAAGTGTTCTCGTTTGTCTCTTCAAATGGTTATTTGTGATGTAATAAAAATAATATGGACATTCCAGGAGCATGGCATGCATGCCCACAATAACGAAAAAGAGAAAAAAACGCAAAGAAACAAACAACGACACGAGAGCCATAGAGCATTGAACTGACCAAAAGATCGAATACTCGAAATGGAAATTAGTCAATTACTTATTTTGAAAAGCAACCAGTCAAAAAGGCGTATCGGGCTTCATAAGTTGACGTCATCACCTAGTCAAGACTGACTGGAATCTTGCGATCTACTTCCAAAGTGACTTTACTCGTGACATAAACGATAATATTTTATTATTTGTATGCTCCCCATCCAGGCTAGGCGATAATTTTTACGATCTCGTATGCTGATCCCATCATCATGTTTTTATGAAACTCAACAGAACGAAGTGCGTTCCAGCACCGATGACTGGTCAGCGTTGGGCATGCGCGGTAACCAGTCTAGCCCTGTTGTTTGTGAAGGTCTATTGTCACCAGACAGACTTGTTGGTTCCTTTGGTAAGTGTTACTGGACCAGAGCATTCTATTGCATTTCCACTAATAGATTTCATCATCACAGGACGCTTTTGAAATCTCTGATCTATAGGTTGATCTAGGGGGGAGAATCACGGGGGGACCGACCCCACCCCCATTAGACCGACAGGTTCTCTTAATCTCGTACCCAGATTCTACCGTGTAACCGACTGTGAAAGGTCTGGGCACGAGACTAGGGTTATCTTAGTACTTGTCTGAAATTAAAATTCTTGCAACTACAGTATCGTATGTTACTACATAATAGTATTCAATACTTACTTGTCCTGTATCATATATTACGTGATTTAAGCTATGGTGTAAATAAAAATTTGGACCCCCAATATGAAAAATTATTGGATCCGCCCTTGTAATACCAGCAGTATGCTGAACACCTATCGCATATGAATCCAGTGATGGCCTCGCTCATCAGCAAGTTTTTTGTAGCTCAGCTGGTACAACACATGGCCACAAGATCTGAAAGTTTGATCTTCCTAAGCTCGCGGGGAACTTAAACTTTTACTTTGTCTCACGTTCGTGATAAGCTGGTTTCAACAATCTTTGTTTGTTGATAAATTACATTTCTATGCGTATGCAACCGAACCTCGTTTCGTTCTTTATAAATAGGTGAATTTCCATTAGCTGCACATGAAGTCATCGACCCATACTTCCTACTATTCAGCTCGGCCTGTTGGAACGGAATTTCCCTGGGTTCTATGGATATTGCCAAAAAACACGTGATTAGAACAGAACATGTCGATAAGGGGATGCGCGTGGCGGACTATCCAGTTATACAGGTAACATGCTGGTGCCCCCCTCTCCCGTCCCTATTTTCTGATATTCTATTTGGATTGAGAGAAGAAGACTCTATAACCTCTTAACTAAACTAAACAAAACGCTTTCGTTTCCATTCTCTTTCCTTCATTATTTACATTCTTCTATTGATCTTTATTTGTCAGTTATATATTTTTTTATGGAATCCTTGTTATCAAGCTTACTAAAACCGGCTATTTTCTCTATCTTTTTTCCTCTCTGAACAGGACAACTTTGGAAGATCCCTTACAGAAACCAACTGCAGCCGTATGATGCTGTTCAGTGTGGCACAAGCCATGGATCGAGTGACCAATGATAACGACTGGTCCATATATGAACAACCGTTCATGGCACCTATGTATGTCGTAGATTCCACTCTTATTTCAAACCCTAAATCAGAGGGGATCTTACAATAACGTAACGTTGCATAAAGTTAATTCAGGTCACTTTACGTTTCATGACGCCACTTCACCTCACGCTTCTTCACGTTGTTTTTAGTCAACCTTGCGTCAATTTACGTCATATCATATATGTCACACCAACTCATGTTATAATATGTTTCATAATGACCTCACGTGGAGTGATTATAACAAGTCCTGGCGCACTTCTTGACCAACAAGGCCCTTTCTCTCGCCGGGCGCGAGAATCTGTATAATCACTTGAGTTATCATACTGGTGTGTCATATCGCATCATGACACGTCGATCACATTCCGCATAAAATACACCTCCATCAAACTATTCCACCACGTCTCCCATTTTTGTTAAAACATATGCTATTTTCTAATAACTTATCGGTCGGGAATTTTTTTTAAGCGTTTATTTGTAAATCTTTATATTATTCCTTCTGTAGTCGCGGTCAGTTCCATCATTGGTGTTTTCAAGTCAAAATCAAGGCAGCTTCTAACGTTGATGCCGTCACAAATGAAATGATGCACGCCTGTGGTGGAGTTGGATATAAGAAAGAACTTGGTGGGTAAAATTATTTTAACAATAAGCCTTGTTTGTTAGTAGCCTCGTTTCAGTGTCAACTTAAGCGAGGCTACTAAGTGGCATACAAAAAGAAGACTCGGTTTCTTGAGTGTGTGATTTTCTCTGTAACTAAAAAGTTCTATCAAGAAAAGCGGGTTCTTCAAGGTGAAAGGAAAAGAGGCGAGGAGCTGGGAAGTCTAAGACATCTGTGTATCTCACAGACTTCGCAGATTTAGGCGGCTGAATAAGTGGCTGAAGGGTGGCTGTTTTCAATAGAAGGGGGGAAGCTCTCAGCTTTTGTGCAGGACTTCGAATCCTAGCTGTAAGCGTGCGTAGTTTGGGAAGGGCTGTTCTTTACCAGTCTCCCACGCTCACTCAAACGTCCATGTTTAACCGAGTAAGGAATGCCTAGGCACTGGACTGATAACAGACCTTGGTGGGGCTTATTGTACTTTCCATTTATGCAGGGGCTCCTGCCCATTATAGTACCTCTCTCTCTCTCTCTATCATGAGGGAACTTGGTAGTAAAAACATAATATCCTCATCGCAAAGTAACCCGACTATAGAGATAACTTCAACTTTATAATGAAGAAACTCATCATGTTTGGTTCATGCGCATTGTAGGTCTGGAACGCCTTCTCCGGGATGGCAAAGCAGGATGGTTAATGGGCGCCAGTAACGAGGTGCTCAGACAAATTGTTGGAAAAACGAGCCTGTTTGGGCTTGAAGTCTTGGACCTCTGGTAAATAATCTATCCTGGTGCTAATTCATTCATGTCCACACTAGTTAACTAGAAGTTTATTCGAAATAGATGATTGAAATTTTATTACATTGTTCGAGTTTGACTCTGCTTTTACTTTGGGTAAATGCTTTTTGTTATGATCGAAAAGTTTACGTGAGTAAAGTTTACTGTTCCGACCCTGTGAATTAGTTTTCTTGCTTTTTAAGAATGTCATCTTTTCAGTTTTATTCTTCCGTTTCGTCATCAAGTTCGAAAACACAAAGGCCTATTGGACTCCAGATCGAAAAGTTTGAGTGCGAGCCTTGGGCGAGTGACTTTCTTCATTTTCTGCAGTGTATTTGAAAATAACTTTTTTCTCTCACTTGTAATTCTCAGGGGGAAGGTTTCTGATACACGTGTGCTTAATTCAGAACTGAGGAAGCTAAGTGCAGAAGAAAAGAAAGAACTGGCGCGCAAACTTCTCATTGAAGCCAGTAATGAAGACAACGATTTCAACCACAACATCGAGCTTCAGAATTCTTACCAAGACTCGGAGTTTGAAAATCCATTCAACACCAGTCCTCCAACTATGTTGAAATCTCTGGACATAGATGACGAGTTGTCTCGCAACCCTTCTCTCAGACCAAACGAGTTCACCGCCCTGAAACTACACTCAGTAAAACCTCTCGGGGAAACGCTTGCCGAGTACACATTTTCTCTTCCCCAGGCTACAGACTTCACTGGATGCTTCCCTGGTCAATACGTCCTGGTGAGGATTGGGAAACATCAGAGGTTTCTCTCCCCTGTATCACGCGCAAAAGAATTGGGCAAAATTTCACTCTTGTTGAAACATGAGACCAATGGAATATTCTCCAACTGCATCCGTGCTCTTCAAATTGGTGAGAATAACATAACAAAATATTTAGAAGTTAAATGTAAACCTATACTCTGAAAATTCAGCGAACAACATGCTTCATGATCCAGCTCCTACTTTAACGACGAGCCTTCGTCTACTAAGACTAAGACTGAAATAGGCTTTCTCGTTCTTTATTTTCCAATGCATCAAATTTGTGGGACGGATTATCTTAACTAGAGTTCGACGGCGCTTACGTGTCGTTGTAGTATTCCTTAAAACCCTAGAGGAAATTTTCTTGAACCAAATAAATGTTGTTTACCAATCTTTTTCCCCTACAATAATAATTAAACCTAAGGTGATTCTTTTTCTTTCCTTCATTTTCACACGCAAATATAGAAATAGACTTAAAAAGTACCTTGAAAGTCGTTTCGTCAGTTTGACGCTATGATGTCAAATTGCGTACCTAGCCTTGTTCCCGGGGTCCTCTCTCTCTCTCTCTCTCTCTCTCTCTCTCTCTCTCTCTCGAAAGGAAGATGGTTTGCTACTAAGCAGTATCGTCTGTGTCGAATACTATTTTTATCGGCAATGATAACCGCCTGGGTAAAATAAATCCAAAGAACTTTTTGATCTTTTCTTCAGGTGATACCGCAGATTTTCGCGGACCTTGCGGTGGATACGAGTATCAGCCTAATTCTACCAAGTATTTGACTCTGGTGGTGGGAGGTATGTCCTGCCAGCCTGCTGTTCAGATTATACGTGAAATAATGGCTAATCCTAAAGACCAGACCTCTGTAACCCTGGTCCTCTGTGCCGCCAGACCAGCTGATATACCTTACCTCCAAGAATTGCAGAAATACGCCTTACATGACAAACGTCTTACAGCTTCATTCACGGTGTTTGAAGTCGACTGTGATGATTGGAAGGGAGGAGAAGGTTATATTGATGCAAAGTTTTTGTCTAGTACCCTTCCCCTCCCAGAAGAGTCTAGCCATCGTGTGGCTGTGTGCGGAGGGCCCCGTATGGTCCTGGGAGTACTTCAGGGGCTCAGAACGCTGGGTTACTCAAGTGACAAGATCTTTGTGTACGGTCAGTTTGGGGTCCAACAAATCAGGGCTGTTTATGGAAAACATGCAAAGCTGGCAGAGCATAGGGAGACTCACATTATCAACGGATATCATTAATCAAACGTCTTCATACGGATTACCAGAAAATAAGCCTGTGTCTGCATGCTTATGATTGGAGAAGTAAACTTCGCCCTTGACCAAATAGGATACCATGATATTTCAAGCTTCTTACATCTCTTATTGTACGGTGACACATCGAGAAAGACTCTTTTAGGCTGAGAACAATTGATTGTTGCCATCGGATCGACTAGAACTGAACTCGAAAATTATCTGTGAAAATTTAGGGTCAAGTTTGTGCAAAGATTAACAATTTTGCATGATTGGCGCGACTGACTAACGAAAAACGGTTACGATTTTGACTACATAGATCGTATTCATTATCACCAAATGCTTGAGAACGGATGCTCCTTACCTTTAACCCCTTTTCAACTGGTCAAAACAAGTTTGTAAATATGTTGGTCAAATGATATGACCCTATATTAATCCATGACATATATATCAATAAATGTACCTTGAACACGACGAGTAGTTTAATAAACATATGTAAATCAGTATGAAATATGTGGCTGTAAATATCCTTGTAAAGAATTCGACCTATACATAAAATCTCCTTCTCGATCTTGTTCGAAAAGCCTCCGTTTTCCCTTTTGTTCCTCAACTTTTACTGGATTGTTCTCTTAATTAAATAGGTAAAATCAACTTAATGAAGAGAAATTTTCAGCCTGGTGAAACATAGATGTCTTTGAATGTTATTCTATCCGATCCGTCTTTTTTTGCGACTGTCATTGTCTCTCCGTTTTTTTGTCGGTCTCTCTAAATATTAAACGTATCTCCTAGTCTTCCTGTGTCCCGTTCGTCGTTTGCCGTTTCTGTAACTCCGTTTCAGCGAAGCTTTTGCACGTAAATAGAGCTTTATTGTTCCACTACTCCCTACTGGATGTTCAGTGGTCGTACTTGAGGGCTATCTCCCAGTTGGAATAGACGTGGTTCAGTTTTACCTCACTTGTCTGAAGTCAGGTGAATGATATGGGTAAGAGTTGGTTCTCAAATGAATTTCACAAGCTGCCTCATTACAAGAAGTGGTCCATGCCTTTTGCAGGGATGCCATCCTCTTTGAATTTCTATATATCCTTTTGGTCCCATCTCTAAATTTATGATACCAGAAGAAGCAAATGAGAGGATTTACAAATGTTGAGGTCTTGGCAAACATAGCTGCTAAGGCGAAAGCCAAAGGAGGGATTTTTTCTGGGGTACCAATGACTGAGAGAAACGAAATAATGGCATATGGCATCCAGACGAAGAAAATAGCCACAAACATGATCAGACCAGTCCACATTGACTTTTTCTTCGCCAATACGCGAGCGATGGTCATTTGTGCTTTACGTCCCCATTGCTTCTCGGCTATCCTTGCCATCCTTCGCAAATCGTATGAAATAGCAGTATAGCAAGCCATAATAATGATAACCGGAATAAACAGGAACAATACGAAAGTGATCATCACGAAAGAGACGTCAGTTGGATCAGTGGATTTCCAGTTGATGGAACACACAGCTCCACTGCCTTCAGGTCCATATGATGACCAACCAATCAAAGGCATTGTTCCCCAAACAAGCACAACAGCCCAGACAACCACAATAGTGGTGATCATTCCACGCCTTCGAGCTCCAGCGTTTCGTAATCCTCTCACAATTTTTCTGGCGGCTTCTACAGCAATAACACCGTGGTGCAGAATGGAAGAAAAGCCAACCACAGTGTGACCGTACGCGTACCAGTGACATCCAAAATCACCTACCAACCAGATCCTGTTGGCATTTGCGACAATTCCAAATGGCATCACAGTTACGGCTAGTACCAGGTCGGCCATGGCCAAGCTAAGTATTGGTAAGCTTGAAGGGGTGAGGAGACAACGAACTTTGTAGAAAGTTAGGATCACGATGCTATTGGTGATAATTGTCGTCAGCATAGTCAGAATGTAGACAGCAGCGATCGTATAGTAGATCTTCTTATCGAGGACTTCGATAATTTCGCCAGCCATGGTCCTCATGAACTAAATTGAAGAGACTGCCATAATTTGTTTTTATCGCACCGTCCTTTTTTGCATTATTTTGTAGAAGCCTGTAATGTTAACAACATCAAGGTTTTTGAACGCCTGCGGAACATATCGACATTTGAGCTTTAATTTAGTTGACACAACGAAGGATATGTTAAATTCTCAGAGTGATTTCGTGGTTTCTACAGGTTTATGTCCATCACTTACTAATTACAGAATTTTCATGTACAATTACCATATATAATTTTATATCCCTTTTCATTCTAGGAAGAGTTATTAATAACCAGTTAGAATTAAAGATCTTCCAAATCACCTCAAAACAAAGTAGACTTTGGTTCCAACTCATTAGAAAACGTAAAGGTGTCAATTGCTGCTACGAGCATGACTAATTATCTAGTGAGATCTCCCTTTTGATCCCACTGAATCAAAAGAAGATCATCTATTCCTCGTGTTATTTGTTACATTTACATAGGACACACATTTTTGTCGATACCGCAGTTGCTGTGAGAACAATTTCAACTTCCAAAGCTATTATCGAAACCTAAAAAATCACATAGCATTTTTTTTTTACAACTTCTTTTTTCACGAGAATTTTGACAAAGTAGAAGCTGGGATGCTTTATCTTTCAGATCCATCAGAATTCGGACACAGAAGTGATACAGGTGATCATGAGAAGGCTATTGATAGCTACAAGCCAATAACCGTTGATTTTTTTTCCGCTCTTATTACAAAGCAAACATTCTTAAATTAAAATGATTAAAATACATTTTGGCTGAGGAACATTTATCCAACAGGTTGAGAGAAAGATTCAGGTTGGCTCAAAAACGATGACAGTTTTTAAAGACCATCGCGGTGCAATCCAAAGGATTGAAGTCGACATAATTTTTCAAAGGAGGTTTGAGGATTCTTGAAAAAAGAAACACAAACACACGCAATTTATATCACCCTAGACTGTACATGTTGAAAATTTGACAAAATGCTAAGTGTCGTCTGAAAATACTTTCAGTGCGGCTGGAATATTCCGCATCTATTATAATTTTTTTTTTATTTTGTCATCGAAAAAAAAAAAGACAACATCATTACCCTTTGGTTTTATTTGGTATTGCGAAAATATTTAAAATGAAATCCTCGATTAAAAGAGATTTTCATTGATTTTTATGAGAAAGTGATTATGTTACAAATTATTTTCACAAGTCACAGGGAATAGAATCGTTTGAGATATACTAATTTTTAATGAAACGCTGTGTCTGTATTGTATCCATCAGATTATCCCAACAGTACCTAGAAATAAAACATGATGACAACAAAATAACACCTTACCAGTTTCAGAGCCTTTGTTCCCTCTTTGGGGGAAATGTGAAG
Source organism: Pocillopora verrucosa (assembly GCF_036669915.1). Lineage (NCBI taxonomy): Eukaryota > Metazoa > Cnidaria > Anthozoa > Scleractinia > Pocilloporidae > Pocillopora > Pocillopora verrucosa. Next base: position 492,866 of record NC_089323.1, read on the forward strand.
CCCAGAATATTTGGCATTGGTTTTGTCTGACCGATATACGCAGTGACAACTTGAAGTCTTCGCTATTTGCAAACTGCCCCAAAACACGCTTTGTCTGCTTTCCAATTTTGCATAATAGTTCTCTTTAATATTTATGGGGAATTGAGGGTGGCGACATAGAACAGCAAATCGTTCAAATGCAGATGTCTTCTTTTCTTCGTTTCTTTTTTTTTCTTTCTTTGTCCCTTTTTTTCACTTGTTTCTATTTTTTCTCTCTTTCTTGTTTTTTTTTTTTTCGTCTTTCCGTCTTTTTTTTTTCTTTCTTTTTTTTCATGTGTGTGGGGAAGCGTTACTTGTAAAGATTCATACGTCCGTTACCAGACTGTGGGCGGATACCAAGGGAAGAGATAAAGCCTGGGGAGTAAGCCTAGCTACATTCATTTGCGATTCACAACGCTGCTCATCCAATGAAGGCGGTTTAAATATTTCCTGACAGAATTTTGGTGGAAAACCGAGTGGTGCCGAGTCATTATTGCTCCCGGTATTTCTCTCCAAGCTCGTTTCTGCTGATTTATACCATACTGTGCGTCGTGACGTCACTAAAAAGATTCAGAGCCTCATTCCAGACTTTACGCGAGCAACGAGACATGAGAGATTAGGGACTAGGTTGAATAGTAAAGAAGCTCTATAAATTAGCATCTGAAAATGATTCGCACTTTAAATTTACAAATATCTTTATTTATGCAAGTACTTAAAATGAGGAATTTGAACTTGAGGAAAATTTTATTCGCATTTTCAAAACCTGTTTTCTAAAGCAATTATGAGAGTTGCCATTGAATATCATTATTGCTTTTTTCGGAATTGAAATAATGAAAAGCTTGTGGACACGTCCAAAGATCTGGGTACAAGCCTGAACCTGGGTTATCGTTTTGTGCTTTTGGAGGAGACCGTTAACTCAATCAAAGTTCTGTGAATGACAGTGAATATATAAAAATCATACGTGAACTGCGGTTTTTTAAAAAATGAATGAATAAAGTGATCTTCATTTATTCACTGTCATTTATTCATCACTTTACGGGTTTAATTGGAACCAACGTGATGACCAGCTCCCAGTTGCCTTGTTAGCTCAGTTGGTAGAGCACTGCATCGGTATCGTAAAGGTCATGGGTTCAAATCCCATACAGGCCTGAATAGTTTTTCAGGCCTTATTTTCACTACTGCGAAGTTCTTTACTTCACCCGGGAGTTTGAACGAGTATTAGCACAATTAACCGAGAAAGCTTAATCGACTGAAACCGGAATGACAAGCAACAAATAATAAACAACAAATCTTTTATTTCTTGTAAGAGCTATTACTGTGAAATGATAATAAAATTACTTATGATCAACAGGCAATATTCAAAAACCGTAGTTTGATCACAACTGAAACCTAGAAGGTAGAAGAACCGTGAAGTTTTCAAGTTATTCCTTCGCCAAGCATTTGATGAATAAAAAGATTCTTAATTTGAAAATATCTGATTGATTGCGATAAATAAGATTATAATAAATTGACTAAATTAACTAATTAGGGAAATTTGAAATTACACTTGTATTCCGAGAGAGAGATGTGATATTTCCAGAGAGTCTCAATAGAGTGATGACTTTTACGGATAGCGTTTAAAATATTGGCAATTTTACGACTAACGGTAAACATCATTTCATTGTTCTCATCAGGAATTTTTCTGCGGCTAACTTTTTTTACGACCAACGGTTAAAACTGTCAGTTTTTACGCCCGACGGTAAAATATTTGGCCGTTTTTTGGCTCTTAGATAACCCCATTAAGACTTTCTTTCCGAGACAATGAATCCACCATCGTATAGCACCCAAAATATTTTGTTCTATAAGACGGAATAATTCACGTATGTCTTTCAACCTTACATTTACACTTTCAAATACATTTTTGGGGATCTGACAAATGCTTGGTTTTGCCCGAGGTTAAGTTTAGTAGAATTATTTTTAATATTACACCATTCCTTAAGTTCTCTTAATTCAGAATTGATGAAAACTTCGAAAGTTTTCATGTCGCGAGCTGACGAGGTCATCAGAAAAATCTTGGAAGTCAGGCGCCTTGACCAGACGCCGTAATGGCATACCCTGCGGAGTGCTGCAGATCATCTTTCGTTTTAGCGATTCTATAGCCACACATTGCTGCCTACTATCAAGCTAGCTCGTGAACTATTCTAAGGGAACTCTCCTTATTCCATATTTCTCTAGTTTTATCAACAATATTTGGTGATTCACTATGTCCAAAGCTTTCGAAAAGTCTATGAATACTCCACAAATGTATAAATTGCTGTCTATGGCTTTTCTAAATCTATCTACAATTTCGCTTACAGCTTTTGCTGCATTGTGGAGTCGCCTTTTCCACAAGAAAACATCTTCCCAAAAAGTTTCTTTACGCCTTTTCTAAATCTTTTGTAACGAATGAAATATGTAACAGGATTAATGAAAAGAGAGGTTTTGGCAAAAATGGAAGGGGCCGTAGATACTGAATGGGACAGAGTTACTGGTTTCCAAAATGCCTTATAAAAGGACAGGGCTGCGTAAGGCGACCAAACAATTAGAAAACTCACAACCATAATGAATGTTGTTAAGGTTAATCTCTTTTTAGCGAGAACAGTTTCTAGCGTTTGCTGGGATTTTTTACCGCAGTTGCGCCTTGATCTTTTTTCCATTTGTCGAAGGTCGTAATAAATGATGGCATAGGATGCTATAAGTACAAAAGAGGGCAGTAATAGGAAACAGGTGAAAGTGCAAATCACAAAAGAAGTGTCAGCGGTGTTGATTGACTTCCATCTTAGAGAACATGATATCCCATTGGCTTCTGGGACATATGCAGACCAGCCAATCAGTGGGAAGATTCCCCAGATCGAGGCTAATGCCCAAATAAGACTAATGATTGCTGACATCTTCTTTCGAGTGACCTCTGCTGACATTGGAAAATGAGTCTTCGAGCACCTTTCAACTGCAATGGCCACGTGGTGTAAGATAGAACCAAGGCCTACGGTAACATTGAAGTATGCGTACCAACTGCAACCGCTGTAATCAAACGGCCACCTCTCGTGGGCGCTTGCAAATGCTGCCAATGGCGTTGCAATTGTGGCCAAAACGTTGTCAGCTACTGCCATGCTAAGGACTGGTATATCTGCCGCGGACAAAAGCTTACGATTCTTGGTGAAAGTCAGTACCGTGACAGTATTGAGAGCGAAGCCCAGAACAGCAAGAAAGCCAAAAAATACTGTAGCAAACATGTTTTTTAGCTCATTTGTCTTCTTCGTCCTCCTTTGAACACTTCAGCCGTTTTCACTCTTTTAACTGTAATCAGAAACGGCACCAAAAAGCTTAATGGTCAATCCGAAGAAAATACAATAAAACCGATTAGATTTTCGTTCGTAAGAAAGAAAAAAAGGCAAAATTTAAAGGCATATAAACCAGTGTTTTATGAAATTAAAATGAACAAGTAGACATTTATTGAAAATCGTCTTGTAATTCAAACTCGTCGGATCTAAACATGGCTGGAACCTCCCTCGAGGATTCGCAGCATTCGCTTGTGTTGAATATTATGAGACCCACTGTAAACTGCCCACCGTAAAGAGGTTCTAAAGCCGAAATCGCTCTGACGAAGGGCTAACGCTCGAAACCGACGGCGTCGGCTCCAGCAGCTCAATGTTCCATTACCGCGCACTAATTATTACCGAAAAAGCTTTAGCTACAATGGCGCCACATTATGGAACAGTCTACCATGCGATATAAGGAACACAGAGTCTCTGGGGGTATTTAAACGTAAGATCAATAACATTTTTTAACGCACGGCACTCACGGAAAACAGCTTTTAGTGTTATAGTATATAGTTTGAGTTTTAAATATTCTAGCGTATGTGATATGTATTTTTTAGGCTGATGAATTGACCGTGTTTAAATAAAAATAAAATGAAATGAAAAATGAAATTTTAAATAAAATAAAATGAAGCTCTTTACGGTGGCCAATTCAAACTTCTCAACTCGGTTTATAAAACGAAATTATCTTGTTAAACCCTCGCAGACGCAGCACTACAGGTTCTTTAAAAACTTACCCCTTCTATCATTTTGGGAGCTGTATAGTGCGAAAATCTCTCAGAAAAGTCCAAAATCAAATACTGTTGGTAGCCACCTTTCTATACAGATGTGCGTCAAAGGCATTCATCTTACGTAGGTAAGAGCCAGTCATAATTTATCGCCGGCGCGTAGTGTTGGATTGTGGCGAAGGTTCACGTTGTTGAGGGTCCCAATGAGGATAACCGTTAGCCGTAAAACGGCCAAAATATTTAGCCGTTAGTCGTAAAAATTGAAAAATTTTAACCGTTAGTCGTAAAAAAAGTTAACCGTAAAAAATTATCTCTGGTGGAAACAATGGAAAGGTGTTAACCGTTAGCCGGACATTGGCCAAAATTTTAACCGATAGCCGTAAAAGCCATCACCCCATTGAGACCCTCGTTGTTTTCAGGGGAAACAAAGCGGGGATGAGTCGTCGCCGCCGCCAAAGTATAAGATGGGGAACTACATGACTGCTAATGAGGGGAGGGGGGAAAAAGGGTCGAAAGAATATTGCAGAGCCCCAGGGAAGGATCAGGTTAATTTTCTCGTGACAACAAAATAAGTTCACTGCCCTCTCCCCTTAGGCGATATGTAATAACTGGCTCTGTCAATTGTATTAACTACACTGGAGAACGGTCAATTTTTTAAACATGATCTTTTCCACTCAGTTCATCCAATGAAACAGAACAACTGATCAAATTGTTATTTCTCTTTGCTCGCTATTCTTTTCCTAGTCTACTGATGAAATAAAAGTCGCTTTGTGGAACATAAGTGTATGATTCAAACACAATGTCTTTTTTGTTTATATGTGAAGTGAGGAGAGCCGATCGGTTCCTTTTCTCGAGACGTCATTGATCAGAGAACTTGTTGGTTGGCTGTTGTGATCATTTAAGTTAATTTGTTCTCATTATGTTCTGGCCAAAACTGAATCGAAAGGATAGAACATTTTGGTCAGCATGCCTCCGTTGTGACGATGAGTCGTTTTCGCCAATTTGTGCAGAGAAAAAATTTGATCTCTAATCATAAATAGCCGTCAAAGTGAATGCCGCGACAAACTTGAGAGCAAAAAGCATGCAACGATCTTTTAGAAGACCCTTAGCGCCTTGTCGGAACAATGCGTATCACAGTGGACTGACAAACAGACTTGATCATTGATTTGTTCACTATCACAAAGTAATTTTTGCATTTAGAATTTTTATGTTGGTTCTCTTTCTGCAAAAAAAAAAGAAAAAAACGGCAGCAACGACCAAAAACATAAAAAAAAGTCCTTACTGTATTTGGGGGTCTTAATGTGGTGACAGCTTTTACGGCTAACGGTTAACATTTTGTGCCAATTTACGGCTAACGGTTCGCATCTTTCCACTGTTGTCATTAAAAATGGTCCAGGTCAACCCTTCCTAAGACTAACGGTTAAAATTGTCAGTTTTTGCGCCTTAAGGTTATTTTTTTGAGATCATCTGTGTTTCCGCCGTTCTAAGTGATAAACGATGCTTTTAGAGTGATCAACATTTGTCAATTTAAATGCTTGGTTTTTTTTAGTACGATGGTTCTTTTATTTCGATCTTATTTATCCCGTTTTGATAGTTGAAGATTTAAAAGGATGATTTTCTCCGACATATTTTAGTTCATAACTGGGGCGTGTCGATCGTCTGGCCGTACTTCGAAAACATTCCTTACCTGGCAACCACTCTGGAATATTACTGTCAGAATATCAAAAACATGTTGATTTGTTTTCAATAAGCCAAGTAACTTCAATTTTGAATATTGATTGTTGGGTAGAAAAAAAAAGTGAAAAAATTGTTTTTCAGAGAGAGACAACAACTGAAATTTTTAAGGATAGAAATGAAAAGAAAAAAACATTTTACTTGAATAGTAAATGGTTACAACGATAATCGAAAGTTCTAGAATCACTGCCGAAGGCCAAAAGTAAGTGTTGTCTATAATATATAAAATAGCTGTTCTGACCAATGAATATGTTAACTTTGAACTTTTTGAATCTAGCTATAAAACTGCTTTCTTATATAACAACTCAGTGTTAAATCTCTATATATTTCGTTACAGTTAATGTTACTTACCTGCTGTGCCTAAATCTTGTATTTTGGCATCGGTTTGGTTTTCCAATGGGAACACAAATATGGAAAGTGCAGAATGTAAACTTTCTGGTTTGAGTCCTTCGCCTGGAGAGCCCGACTTCTTTATGAGCGACTTCCACCTCACTTATAAAACGTCCCATGAAAAGGCATTATATAACGAACTGTTATGTAACTGGACACGAGACGTAAGGCGTGAGATGTGTGTATCAGGTAAAGCCACGATGATTTTCAGGTAAGCTAGATATAAGCCAGTATACTATACTCCTTGCATTCGCCGAGTGGGCCTGTTCTTGCGAATTTCATGCACTCGTCGCTGCGCTAGTGAGGTTGGCAAATCAGCTTGAGTGATTTTATTACACAGTTATTTAAAATGGAGCTTAGCAACAAAATTTACTCACAGTGATGTTAACCTACCATGGCCTAGGAGGCTTACAGTCCAGTTTTGTATTTGACAGTCCAGTTTTATTTTTTCACAGTCCAATTTCATTTTTTCACAGTCCAGTTTTGTTTTTTCACAGTCCAACTTTGTTTCAATTCGCAGTCCTGTTTAATTTTCAGTATTTAGGTACCAGCTCTCTATGTTGAGACGCAACAGCTATGCGCATGCTCATGTGCTATGCAATCTGGCTTTTGGCGGGAATTTTAACATTACAATTTTGTCCTAACTGATTTAAGAAGTCGAGAGATGCCTTTGCCAATATATACGCCATGTAAGAGAGTAGATGACGGAACTGCTGAAGATTATCTGGAGTTTGTATTGCAATATTTCTGGCAAGGCTACAGTAATCTGGAAATACTTGAATTTCCGAAGCTCCATGGGGTGAGCATATCAACTCTGAAAAGAAGGCTTAGCTCTCTAACTAGGATCATCAAGAAAAATTATCTGATGATGAACTGAGAAGTGCCATTGAGAAAAAACTCGGTAAAAGCGGTTGTTTTGTGGGATATCGTAAGATGTGGGCAAGGATAAGAAAGAAGGGATTTATAGTCAAAAAATCAAAACAAAACTGGGCTTTGAGCCTCTTAGGCCACCGTATGGGCCATGGTATCCTGGGCCATAGTAAAAAGGGGCAGGGCCCTGCTTACGGTTATAAAATGATCTGAATATTACATACTCTGAAAATGGTTCTTTTCGATTATTTATTTTATTTCATTCATACGAAATCTTCAAAGGAAAATCCTTCAAAAGAGAAATATAATCGTTTGTTTCACAATGTGGTCTCTCTGGATGTGGATCGTGGACTGCACTCTGTTAGTCTTCTTCAGGCGATGAGGTGAATTGAGTACGCGTCACCTACATGCTGTAGTTCTCAGCTCTGACTGAATCGAATTCCACAGCCGTGACTGATGCACATTTGGATCAGGTCCCTCTATGGTCTGTTACCGCACAACTCTCCTGCTGTTGTGTTTTTTGATGTTGGCATTCAGGCCTCTGGGATTTAAATCCACTGTCCCTGTTGATGTTGTTAGGGCGAAGTCTTATGCGAGTTGCCTCTATCACCCGGTGTGTGAAGAACTGGGGGTCAAGATCAATAGACCTTTACTTCGTTCCAGAGCGGGCGATGTCCGCTGTTGTGAGCATGCTCTAAAACGGCGGAGGTCTGCGTCTTGGCGAGTCGCATATCCCTATCGTGTTCCTTGATTCTCTCCTGTAAGGGTCTGCCAGTTTCGCCGATGTAGACCTTCCCGCACTCACAAGGAATCTTGTAGACTACGCCATCCTATTTAGCCGGGCGACGGCATCTCTTCAGGCTTAAAAGGTGTGATAGCAGCGTAGTCTCTGACTTGAAAATGGCGCGTATGCCCTGTCGTTGTAGACGGCGGCTAAGTTATTCGGAGAGGTCTTTTATATGGGGCAGAATTGCTGTGGATCTAAACTCGGTGGGGGATTTAGTGCTGGTGGTCGGTGTCTTGGTTTTTGTTACCCTTTCACTAAAGAAGAAGGATAACGATCAGAAACAAGAATAGATGACAGAAGTTTCTTCTCCTTGAACGTAATGGGGGGGGGGGGGGCTGTGTTGCGAGACGTTTCGCAGACTCGTAAAAGCACTTGACAATACCGCGCTTTACTAATTGTGGGGGATGTGAATTATACGTTCAGAAAATCTCTTTCGTTTTTCAATTTCAACTACAAATTTATCCTCCTTTCTATCCTTTGCACTCTTTTTGTGTTTACACGCGGCGCGTGATTTTCATAAGTAAGCCATCACGTCAAAGAACTCTAACCATGACATTGGAACACTGCCGTGGATATTTTTCGCGTACTCTTTTTGTTCCACGGAGTTGTTTTTAGTTGTTTTTGAGCTTTCATTCGCGCAAATTTGTTATCCATTTGTTTGGAATTTTAAGATGTTTCGGAGTTTTTATTTTAGCCAACTGTTGCGGTTCATTTAACAAGTTTAATAAATATTTTCTAAGGAGATAAGACTCTAGCCTCGCCCTCTTTTGGTAAATTAATTTTTTACAATACGTTAGGCGCTGGTCAGTATGTGTCAGTCTCCTGTATACGCAGGTGGTTGGGCATCCATCAAGTTTTTTGTTAACTGTGGTGTCGAGGAAGGCGAATTTGTTTTTGCTCGTTTGTTGATGCTCTTACAGGTGATTACGTGCGTCCTTTATTTCCCCATTTTTTTTTTGTTACCGAAAAATTTCTCAGTCCAACTTCCCCATTTTAAAAGCAAACCTCTATTACAAGCGAGTTTAACCTCCCCCAACTCTTTAAGTATTCTGTCATATCTTCTCTGAAGGACTCAGTCCATCGCGACCCAGATCAACCGAGGTATCATTCTGTCGCTCCAGCTTTGGGGCTTTGCGACCACGCCTTTGTGTCGCTTGACTTTAAAAGCCTAGTTATAATTATTTTTGAATCGACAGTTCTTTCGCTGTTTAAGGTATTTGCAAAGACGAATAGAACCATTTCCGACTTTGAATTATAATGCAGTCGATTAAGTTAAACAATGGCAGATCAATTCCGTCGCTAGGCCTCGGAACTTGGAAAAGTAAACCGGGCGAAGTCGCCAATGCAGTTAAAGTAGCCATTGAGGCCGGCTACAGACATATAGATTGTGCTGCAGTTTATGGCAATGAAAAGGAAGTAGGAGAGGCTCTAAAAGCTTGCATTGGAACTACGGTGAGGATATTTTATCCGAAACGACCATTTTAGAACCGGCGATTTGAGAAGTGGATATGATAAGTATTCATGGGTGAGGTTCGCGTAACGAGGACTTCTGTAACATTACAGGTCGGCGTGTTTGGCCCTTAAAAACGCTTCAAATTTGGTCGGCACAGTGGTGCCTCGTTGACTGAGCTATTCAGATTTTGGGCGTAAACCGAATTATTTGAGGAACTTTCGAGGTCTTCTAACCCTGACGATTGAGCAATACAATATGTAATGCTAGTCTTACGGGCACCAGTTAATACGGGCATAAAATTTATTCACACCCAAAGAAAGGCTGAAAAGAATTTTGTATACCTTGTACTACTCTATCATAAAGGGCTAATTTTAAAGGAAATATACTGTCTCACCATCATTTCCTTTTAGCAAAGTTAAGAGCTGCATCCACAGTGAAATTTAAGGATGTGCAGAAACCTTGCCTTACAGCAAGACATACTAAATCATAGTGATACCAAGTCACATCAAAGAAAATTCTTAAATAGCATTGATCCAGATTTGAAAGAATGAAAATAAGCTGGATTGATGGATTTGGCTGAAAATATGCACATATCTTTGGACTTGTGAATGTTTAAAAGGCCCTTCTTTTGCACACAAGGGATAGGAGACCTGGCAGTCTTGCAGGGCAAAGGGTCTGGGTTTGAAACCTGGGCCCGGTTGTCTGAAGGCTGATTAGCGCAAACACAGAATTAAATTTTAATCTGAGTTCCTTTACAGGGCGTGAAATTGCGCCTAATACAGGCGCCAATGCGACTAAATTTTTCACTTTGATGACCAAATCCTGAAAGTTAAATAAATATGAAATAAATCCGCGGCAAACTTCCTCGTTAAGTTTGTTTCCAAAACGTAGCACATGCATCTCGATCGATAACTAGACGCCATCTTGGATTTAAATGAGCCTGAACGTTGTATATCATCCATCCTAGTGTCCACTTTGTAGCACGTTAAAGATCTTTTCCCTAACTTGATTTTGGAGGGTCTATCTAGAACGCGGACAGTGTAAAGAAAGATTTTGTTTGTCTTTGAAAATGGCGACCAACTTTTTTTGAATTGGCTACCACTTTGAAGAATTAAGGAGCCAAGTGGCTATTAGAAAAAAAAGTTAATTTCACGCCCTGCTTTATTCCTTTGTTTAAAAGCCTCTTTTGGATCTTTTTTTCAATTCTTTTCAGAGCATCCAGTTATGAAACTATAGGCAAAAATAACTATATTGAATTTTAATTTTAAAGCTTTTTGGTCTAAAATCAGATTTCCCTCAAACCCTAAGTTACCTTAACCCAGCTTTGAACAACCTGGCCCAGGCTGGGTTGATGAGTTGTGTCCTTGCATTAGGCAAGACACTAAACATTCAAAGTGCTCCTCCCCACCCAGGAGTATCGATAGGTACTGTCCCCTCCCCACCTAGGAGTAGAAATAGTTACTGGAAAACTTTTAGAGAAACCTGATTAAATGCTACGGGAGGGGGTGGGCTATGATGAATGAGCATCCTATCCAGGGAGGAGTAGTTATACTCCTAGTCACTTCATACCACAGAAACTGGGATACACTCAGGCAGAATGGGCCACTTGGCTAGATTGTGACCTCTGTCCTTTTTTAAAATTCTTTTGGTGCAGCATTTTACATTTTCCTTACCCATGTTCCTGTAGACCTCAGGATTTGGGAGAACAGCACACACAAATTTTAATGAAAAAAATTTTATATGCTATTTCTTATTGGCAGGTGAAAAGAGAGGATCTGTTTATCACCTCTAAACTATGGAACACAAAGCATAACCCTGCTGATGTGCTACCTGCTCTGAAGCGCACACTGAGTGACCTACAACTAGACTACCTTGACCTTTACCTTATACACTGGCCATTATCTTTCCAAGATGGTGATAACCCTTTCCCTAAGGAAGCTGATGGAAGTGTAATCTATGCATATCATGATCCATGTGATACCTGGAAAGCTATGGAGCCCTTAGTGGATGAAGGCTTAGTCAAAGCCATTGGTATTAATTATTTTCTTAACTGACAGTGATGCTGAGGCATTAGTAATACTTATTTGCATTGATGTGCTCTACAACAGTTTGCAGGGAACTTTTGCCAGACTTTATTCAGCATTTACAGTTTTACAGGAAATTTTGACCAAAAGACTATACATTGGTCAAAAATCTGAGTACAGTGGTTTTCACTGGCCAATAATTCATATGTTGGATTCTGAGTCTACTCTTTCACTTCTAGGGGTGACCAAAAATGCTTTTTTTGCCATCTGTGCTAGTAACCATCTCAGGAACTGTCTAGATCAATGGAGCAATTAGGGGAAAGCTTTTGTAACCCTTTACTTGCCTGAGAGAGAGTGAGAAGGAGAAAAAAGCTTAGGTCATCAGCAATTAACCAAAAGGAAATACAAACACAAGATGCTTATTGTTATATTCATTTAGTATTGTATTAATGTTGGATCTTTGGACCCATGTGCTCTCTTAAGGTGCCAGGCAACCCACAGTGTAAACTCTCCTTCCGTCTGTCACTGCTCGAACATCTTTATGAAGACTAGCAGTTCCAAAAAGATTAGTTTTTCATATCATTATTATTTTGCATCTAGCAGGTCTTCTTAATTCTATTACACATATTCTAATGGTCAATAGTATAACTGGCCTTCAGGTGATTTTTGAATTTTTCTGTTTTATAGGATTGTCAAATTTTAACAGTAAACAAGTTGATGACATTATAGAGAAGAGCCGCATAAAGCCTGCTGTATTACAGGTGGAGTGTCATCCCTACCTCAATCAAGCTGATCTTTTAGCTCATTGCAGGAAGAGAGATGTGGTTGGTAAGTTTCTCCTTTAAACCTTTAACCTAAGATCTGATTGTTAATTCTCCCCTTCAGCTACTACACATTTCTTAGTAAACTAGTTGAAGGAATTTGGTGTTAGATCATTATAACAACTTTCGCTTGATAAGTTTGAGTTTTCTCATTACCTGTTTGCTGGATAATGTATGGATGCTGTAGGGAGAAGTCACATGTTAATCACTTTTAGAGGTTAAGGGTTAACAAATGCACAGCTATACATAGTTCAAGTCTTAAACCTTTATCTCTTAACCTGAAGTCCACAGCATCTCAGACGTAATGTGAAATAATCTGTTTACATTTTATTCCTTTACCTCAGTAACAGCATACAGCCCTCTGGGATCACCTGATCGTCCGTGGGCAAAACCTGGAGATCCCTACCTTCTGGATGATCCCAAGATGGTGGCAATTGCCAGTAAATATGGCAAGTCTCCTGCGCAGGTCTGTATCCGCTTTCAGATACAGCGTGGTTTGTCTGTTATACCCAAGAGTGTTACTCCTGCTCGCATTAAGAGCAACTTTGAGGTAAGTTTTGCAAAGTCATGTGGCATTTAAATTGTCTCTGACAGTTATTTTAAACTATGCAGTGTTATGACAGTAATTACCAATTTTAGGGACGTTGTCGATTTGGTGACCTGTGTTTGTCAGTCATGTGGCAAGTTGTAACATGTTCATAATTGAGTTTTTGTGGTCTAAAGTTAACCTTTACAACCAAATATCAGTTTGCATTTTCCCCATACTGTTCTCTACACATTTCTTAAGGTGCTGATAAGGAGATTTTGTATAATAATCAAGAGCCTCTTTAGTTGGTGATCATTTCCTTTACTCTCATGACCTTAATGTGTGATTTAGGGGTGATACTGTGAGGAGAACTTAGATAATTATCACTCTTGGGGGTTATAATGGGATGAACCTTAACTGCAGGAATTTTTGTTTAATTTTGCCCAAAATAATTTTTTCCTAGGGAGTAATCTTTTTTTCTGATTACTTTTTTCCGCTGATTTTAAAACTAAATTGTAATTATCTTGCAATTAACCTGCAGGTTTCTGATTTTCAACTATCTGATGAAGACATGAAGGTTATTGAATCCTTTAACAGACCTTGGAGAGCTTGTATTCCAATGATAGAGGTAAGTAACATTGTATTCAGCATTTCACAGACAATCTGCTGAACTTAACCCTTTATAACCTTACATCAGTATGCATATTCTCCATACTGTTCTCTATACATTACCTAATGTGAGGACAAGGAGAATTTGATAACAATCAAGTTTCTTTAGTTGTTGATCATTTCCTTTATTCTCATGACCTTGTGCAATTCAGGAGTGATATTGTAAGGAGAAATAAGATGCTAGTCACTCATAGAGGTCAAGAAGTTAATGAATGATTTTCTGGAAGGCTAACCCATCCATCTACCTACACTCAGCAATAACAGCTCTAAATCAACATACATGTGAACATTATGTTGTCCTCTTTTCTCAAAGTCTCTCAGGCCTTAAGATCTATAACTGCTAAATGGCCTCAGAATAGGAAAGTAAAAGGGGCCATGACATACATGTAAATAATGATTTAAAATTTGAGCTAAGTTACTCATCAAGTAATTTTATTAAACTCATCCCGGTTAAATATACAGTCAGGTATAATATGTGTCGAAATTTGAAGTTGATTTTTCTTTATTCTCATCACACTACAATGTTTGGTTCAGCTGTGATATTGTTGGAAGAAATAAGATGTTTTTAACTCTCAGGGGTCCAGGATTTAAGCCTGTAACTTTCATGATAAAGATGTTGGAAAATTTTCAGGAACAGTATGCATGAAAATGAATGATCTGTTTAGCTCTTTCACTCCTGGAATTGACCTATAATTGGTTTTCACATGACTGTAAATACTGGTATATGAAAATCATATATGTGCACTGTGGTTGAAGAAACAAATATAAGTGATCCTTGCAGTTATGAACACTACTTAACTAGTGGTTGAAATAAGGCCTGAAAAAAAATTGATTTCTTATCACAGTGTCAATACAATCTCAAGGAGAGCAGTGATGAGAATAACAAAAATCATTACTGAGGAAATTACTACCTGATTCAATACTAAATTCAGAGAGCTAACTATATATTATATTATATTATATTTATTAAATATGCACACTGTACATCTGATGGTGTAAGGCTTTTGTGATTTAAGTAATTTGAGTTAAATAAAATAATAAATAAACTTGGTGGTAATGAAGAGGACTTACAGTTTTTCTGTGATAATTTGGATTTGCAGGTTGATGGCAAGAAAGTTCCAAGAGATGCTGCCCATCCTCATTTCCCATTCAATATACCATATTAATATCTCTTCTTTTTTGTGCTTATTGCCCACAAATATTTACATACTGACAACTTCTACTGTGGCCTTTTTTCCCTTTTTTTTTCCTCCTTGTTTGTGTTTTGATATATCTTTCTGCACGTTAGTGAGGTGAAAATTGGTTTAAAGAATTTTTGTCAGGTGTTTCAAAAGCATTTAAGAGTCAAAATTGTGATATGAAATTCTGGTGTTCAAAGCTTAACATGCAGAGTAGCTCAGGAAAGATACTAAATACTTAAACATGGTTTTGTGAAAATAGTTAGAATTTTAAAATTCAACCAAGCAATTTTCAAATGAAGTATTTTCTCATATAGTTTTATGATTAATAAATAAAATATGGAATTTCAACATGTGTCTTCACAGAAAGCTCAGTCTACAAATAAACTAAAAGTATCGATCAAAGTCTTGTGGGGAAAGGTAGGAGATATATTGCACTCTTGCAACAACTGTTTTGGCTCTATTTTCTAAATATTTTGAATTTCGTGTCTCTCTCCCTCCCTCCCATGACAGGGTCTCTCATTTCCGACCCTCCCCACTCCACCTAATAGAGGTTTGTAGAAGAGAGACCCTGGGAACGAAGTCAGTGGACGAGAGGGTCTATCCTAACGTTTTCCATCTCCAACAGCTTCTGGGTCAAAGTCTTGAATGATGAATCGAAAAGTGCGATTAGGCCAACATACAAAAATCTCAGCTTTGGCAATGTAATATTTTCCATTTTCAGAAAAGTACAAAGTTACAGTGTCCTCAGACCTCTCGTTGTAGGCATTCAGACCGCGCAAAAACTCTCCATCAGTTTTGTCTTGCATGTTTATTTTACTTTCGTAAAAAGGTTTTGATGCTGCAAATTCGATAGCTCTGGTATTTCTCAAATCGGAGCTCGACGAATCGCCGTCTAAATGCAGTAATATGTACCCAGCTGTAGAGAAGCCGAAATTAGCCTCCCGGCGATACGATGAACGAGGTGGAAGGATTTTCTCAAACTGAAGTTGGTTCCCTTGACTCCAGCCGACTTCACCCGAAACAATCTTTATCGGAAAGTCAGCTTCATTGATAAACTGAATGGAATACTTGATGCCAAAGTACTGTAAAAGAAGCCAATTGCAAATCTCTACTGACCGCAAAGGTACTGCCTGTTGACTCACTTTCTGTGCAGAAGACTCGACTGTTGAAAAATCCGGCATTGGCGACAAACCCAAGCTCTGTCGAACGGTTTCGACCAGGTTTCGATCACGAGGTATTCGGTTTAAAGCCACAATTTTGGTGAGTTTTCCGCCCTCAATTCTTCCAAGAAATGTCAAAAATCTCCTATCTGAAAGGAAAGACAGTTTCCCTTTCGCTTCTTTAATTTGGAAAGTCATTTTACGGTCCACAGTGGCTATGTCGTCTTCGTGCGCGGTTCTTAATTCTGTATACTTTGCTTTAGCAGCGAACAGAAGAGCCATGAAGCAAGAGTGAGCTTCAGAGTACTTAACTACGGCTGTTACGTAATCTTTTACATCGGGATCCTCTATCAGGTAGCCAGTTTCATACTTGAAAGGAAGCGGTGACTCAAACCTGCTCGCAAGCTCACCCAAAAATTGCATGTAATCATTCCACAGAGAAGGATCATCTAATTTCTCTCCTTCTTTCATTCGCTGCAGCTGAAAAATTTGTTCTGACACGCGAAGTTTAAGTCCGTCATATTTCTGATCCTGTAACCTTTTGTTAAAGTGAATCATCTCACCGTGAACAACATCTGTCAGTTGATGTACCACGCTTGGCTGATTTTGTCTGCTTTCCGTGAAAAACATGCCAACAGCTTCCGAAAGAATCCGAAAAATAAAGCTGTAAGGTTTACCAGCGTCAACCAGGTTTAAAAGGCTTGAGACAATGTCAAGAACACCCTCAAAAATTTTTAGAGGATCTTTAGTTTTTATTTTTTCAATGCCTTTTTGAATGGTTGTAACAACTTTTGTCAATTTTGTCACAAGAGATATTTTATCCGATTCACCTTTGGAACTGTCTTTGTTTTTGCCTTTCTGTTCTTCCATCAAGGCCATTATCTCATCAGGATTTATTCGGAATTCGGGAAAACCAGCTGACTTTGAGTGCAACGCTTCGTTTAACGCTTCCTCGATTTCGCTGGGAATGCTTTGAAAATCGTTGCTGTTAGATTCCTTCGCTTGTACCTACAACAAATTTAATTTAACAAAAGACCAAAAAAATCAAATATTTACCTTGCTAACTTATTAATCCATAAGAGTTTTGAAAAGAGAAAATACAGTTCTGTTTAATATATTACGTGTTGTTTTTTAATAGTTTCAATCAATTCTTTTAAATGCTTCAAAATAGTTTTTTTATATCGTTTTTATCCCAACATTCGTTCTGCTGTATGCTCACTAATACACCACCTATTTTCATGCTGGAAATTATTTTATTACTTTTAGAAAATTTGAATGCAAGAGGAACCCGATTGAATGGGAACAGAAGAAATACTCAAGAGGCTCTCAATGGGTTAACCGATAGCCGTAAACCGGCCAAAATATTTAACCGTTAGGCGGAACAACTGACAAATTTTAACCGTTTGTCGCAGAGAAAGTTAACCGTAAAAAAATAATTCTGGCGTTGATTGAAAGATGTTTACCGTTAGCCGCTTACTGGAAAAAAATTTTAACCGATCGCCGAAGAAGTCGCCACTCCATTGAGACCTTCATAGACTGACTTAAAATCATAACAGGTAGAAACCTAATATTGGAAAAAAAATATAGAATCTCAATTTAATAGTAATGACTAATTACTTTCTTACCCATTTGGATCCCTTTTTTCCACACTCGCTATTCTCCTGTGAGCATGTTTCGCTGGAATGGCCGCTGGCGTGGAGGCAAAGGACATTGCAGGCGACCAAATAAAGTACAATTTGCAGAAAAATGATTTTGCCCATTGCTTGAACCTCTGCAATATATAGGATTGGATGAATTTAACGAAAGGAACTCAATTTAAGTTTTCATTCGAGGATTCAGGGTGTATTCTTGAAGCAACCGGAAGTACTGAATGTATGTCACGCTAGCCTAGCCGAGGTCAACCGAAGTTCCGGTTAAAACCGAAAGTTGTCTACAAGGGCTGGATCAATTTCCATAACCTTGCTACTGTTTTTATTCAATTTTTCAACCGCGAAAATGTAAGAATTTTAAGTTTCTACATTGATAATTGGAGTTTGTGGTGACCCTAATAATGCAAATAAACTTCACTTCGAAACAAAAATTTAGATGAACAAGTATGTTAGTATTTGATCTAAACGACCCGCTTCTGCAGGTTTATTAATAATTTTTGCGAAGCGAATTGCCACACTTTTCTCGTTTTCCTCTGTAACGATGCAAAATTGTTCGCCTTACATGTAGTTCTAAGCTCCACGAAAAGGAGCGATATGTTCGTGGCTAGAGCTCTGACTGATTCCGTTAAACTTTTTATTCTTGCTTTCCGAAGTCGCTTGTGCATTACTAATTGCTTCCTTCATTCGCCTGATAACGTACTCACCTTAGACAAGTGCTCTCTTGCCTCAGATCAAAACATGCTCTTGTCTTATCTTTTTTAGTCTTGAGTCGCTTTTTAATTTTTTCCTTACGTGTCAGTGGAATTTAACTGAATAACTTTGGTTAACGTTCGCAAATTCGGGTACTTCCTTATGCCATACGGACAATATTTTGACTACTTTCGCGCATGCACATCCCCAGAGCTTTCGGTTTCAAAAAAAATCGAGTAGTCCTGGTTATGAAATTCTTTTGGCTGATACCAGTCCCCCATAAATATAACCTCGGTTTCAGCCGAAATAGTACATATAAAGCGCGAATTTATGTCTTCGTTTTTGAAAAGTAATAACACTATATACTGCATAGCTAGCAACCAACTAACATTGCAAAAATAAAACTTGTTTAGGACGGCCCGTGGAGGGGTAGTGAGCAATGTTTGTGGCTGCGCAGAAGATTTCACCAACAGGTAACCTTGCGCTATTTGCATCAGTAAATAAAGGCAGTTTTTGAAAGAGTTACATTGCTATGGAATAATTTCACAACATTTTAATTTACATAATTAAATAAAAAAACTCTGGAGGAAAAAAGTTATTTAAACTATGAATGTAGATTACACAAAATGATAACCTACGAAAGGGCCTCAGAGGAAAAAAAAAGAATCTTAAAAAACCGTGTTCAGTCTTACACTTAAAATTATAATCTAAATGACAAAAGAAATTCCTAATTTAACTGATATTCGCGAAGTTTTATACTTAAGCGTAAAAATCGTAAAATCTTAGTCAAAGTCTTCATGGCATTTTAAGAAACAAGAAAGAGTTTCCCAAGCTTACGAAATGTCCGTGAGTAAGAAAAGAGTACATAACAAACGAACAACGCTTCATTTTTTTGTTAGAAACGGAGAACGCTTCCCTTTGTTGTTAGAAACTAACAACGCTTTTAGAATCGTTATTCAAACATATTTCAATTCCGAGCATACGATCGATTTCCGTGTAATATAAGTCTTCATGGTATTGTTAGAAACCAAGAAAAAGTTTCTCAAGCTTACGAAACGTCCGTGAGTAAGAAACGATTACATACCAAACGAACAACGCTTCATTTTGTTGTTGGAAACGAACAACGTTTTCCTTTGTTGTTAGGAACGAACAACCCCTTAAGAATCTTTATGGTGTTGTCAGAAACAAAGAGCGCCTTAGTGAAAAAAATTTCTCAACGTTATTGCCTATTAACCGTCTGAAATTCAGATCGTTTTAGTATTTGTTTCTTCGGGCGACTTGACTTTTTTTTTCGAGCGACATTACTAAAATTTCGGGCAACATGACTCAGGTTTCAGGCGACATGACTTCGGGCGAGATGACTCTCGGGCGACTTGACCAGTTACCTGGAAGAAATTACGCCGTTAGTTACCGGCGTAAAATCTTATAGTATATACATTACCGACTGGATGAAATTTTGCCGTTAGTTGCTGGCATAAAATCGTACAGTATATATATCACCGACTGGAAGAAATTACGCCGTTAGCTACAGGTTTAAAAAAATAATTTTTTTCTAGAGTTAACCTTTACAACCAAACATCAGTTTGTATTTTCCCCATACTGTTCTCTATACATTTCTTAAGGTGCCGACAAGGAGAATCTGTTTAACAATCAAGAGCTTCTTTAGCTGGTGATCATTTCCTTTATTCTCATGACCTTAATGTGTGATTTAGGGCTGATATTGTAAGGAGAAATTAGATGCTAGTCTCTCATAGAGGTCAAAAGGTTAATGAATGATTTGCTGGAAGGCTAACCCATCCATCTTCCTACACTCAGCAATAACAGCTCTAAATCAACATACATGTGAACAATGTATTGTCCTCTTTTCTCAAAGTCTCTCAGGCCTTAAGATCTATAACTGCAAAATGGCCTCAGAATAGGAAATTAACAGGGGCCATGACATACATGTAAATAATGATTTTAAATTTAACATATGTTACTCATCAAGTAAATTTACAAAACTGATCCAGGTTAAATACACAGTCAGGTATAATATGTGTTGAAATCTGAAGCTGATTTTTCTTTATTCTCATCAAACTACAATGTTTGGTTCAGCTTTGATATTGTTGGGAGAATTTAGATGTTTTTAACTCTCAGGGGTCTAAGATTTAAGCCTGTAACTTTCATAGTAGAGATGTTGGAAAATTTTCAGGAACAGTATGCATGAAAATGAATGATCTGTTTACCTCACTCATTCGCTCACTTTTGGTCACTCCTGGGAGTGACCAATAACTGATTTCTACATGTTTCAAAATACTGGTATGTGAAAATCATATGCACTGTGGTTGAAGAGACGAATATAAACGATCCTCGCAGTTATGAACACTACCCAACTAGTAGTTGAAATAAGGCCTGAAAAAAGTTGATTTCTTCTTGCAGTGTCAATACAATATCAAAGAGAGCAGTGATAAGAATAACGAAAATCATTACCGAGGAAATTACTATTTGATCCAATACCAAATTCAAAGAGCTAACTATATGAATATATAGATAAGGAAAGAGGAACTAGTCTAAGTAAGCAAGACAATGGCGTCACACTGTACATCTGATGGTGTAAGGCTTTTGTGATTTAAGTAATTTTTAGTTAAATTTTATAATAAATATACTTTGTGGTAATGAAGAGGGCTTACAGTTTTTCTGTGATAATTTGGATTTGCAGGTTGATGGCAAGAAAGTTCCAAGAGATGCTGCCCATCCTCATTTCCCATTCACTATACCATATTAATATCTCCCTTTTTTGCGCTTACTGCCCACAAATATTTACAGACTGACTACTTCCAATGTGGCTTCTTTCATTTTTTTTTCTGCTCTTTGTGTTTTGATATATCTTTTTGCACGTTGGTGAGTTGTGGTTTTGTGAAAATAGTTTGAATTCTAAAATTCAACCAAGCAATTCGGGTCGTCCGACTCGGAGCCCGGTGCACTGACCACTGGACTACTGGACAAAGTCGTGGCGTTGGCGTGCCCGCGGTACAGTTGACCACGCATGTTAAAAGTAGCACCTTGTACGGTCGGTCGTACGGTCGTACGGTCGTACGGTCGTTAGTCCAAATTTTTTCGGCTTGATGGGTTACTACTACCATTTTGTATAACTGTGGGGCTACGCTCTGCGAGCTCCACTAATAACTGTGGGGCTACGCTCTGCGAGCTCCGCTATAACATTTCTCAAGAAAGGTTTTATTGTGGTTCAATGGGAAAACGAGAACAGCGTGAGTGTTGTAAATGAAAAGAAAGTCGTTGGCGCCGTGGAGTTAAAAGAACGGAAAACAATTGACATACTGACTGGTACAAACAAGGGTCGAGTGGCCATTTATAGAGCTACGATTTTGAAAGTTTGTGGTGAGTAAAAATTGCGATATTCGTTACGTGATCAAAATCTTATCAAAGAATAGATATAACGGCTTGAATTAAGCTTACATAACGCTCGGCGCAACTGAAACTAGAATAATTCTGAGAATCGAATCGGTCACTTGCATGCTGCAGTTTCTTAAGCTTCTGCTTTACGATGAAATCTATCAGTAAGGTTTCAAGATTACTTTAGTCGCGTTTTGGTAACATTCAAGATTCATAATGCAAACTGTGATTAAATAAACCTTATTACATAAAGAAGCCCTCCTTGGTAAAAACAAAATACTGTATTCAGCCCTTTTTCAGTAAAATCTGTGGGAGAGATGTACTAACTCCAATATAAAAGTCATTCAATATAACAGAGATTTCCCAATCCCAGTGCACTTTGTTAAATTGAGATTCCAATGAAGGCCCTTTTCCTTATAGCTATCTAAGGCATTGTCTGAGCTTTTAATATATATTTATATATAGGTATATAAATGAATGTGGGGTAGAGTCTACCTTGGCATAAAGTGCTCAATGCTGTGGTAGCAGAGCTAAGTATACATAAGTTAAAGAATGAAAGAGGACGCATCAATTCTCTGTGAAAAGTTCTGTCTGACGAGCACTTAGGCGCGAAACTCAGAGTCACAGAGAATCGATGTGTCCTCTTTAATTCTTTAACTTATGTATATAGGTATATATATATATATATATACATATATTTTTTTTTTTTTTTTTTTCAAATTCAGACGGCATGGAATCCAAATGCAAAATGGTCAAGCTTTTTGTAGACAACCTCATTCAAGGCTAACAGGGAAAGCTGTGAGCCCAGGAAAAAAAGAAAAACAGCAGCTAAGTCTGCAGTTTAGGATAACTTCATTCTAATTTATTGTTACAGTTACAACAAGATTTTAATTAAAAAATCAATTATATTTAACTGTAATTAACCCCTTCACTCCCAAGGGTGCTAGGTCAAAATTTGAGAAGAAATCTTTGAATTTCAATGTGCAGAATCAACGAAAATAATGAGTAAAATATGAAAGTGCTGCCTGACAGCGTACATTTGAATGTTCACACACAATAGTTTTATCCAAATAAGTTACAACCACATAAAATCAAGTCAAAGCCTGTCTCTGGGAGTGAAAGGGTTAAATACCATTTGTAGCATCATCCAAAACTAAATGATCAATTTTTAGACTATTTTTAGACTGATAGTATTTATTGCAATAAATACAATTTAAGATATTGTATTTTATGGAAAAGAATCAGCAGGTTTTATTCACAATTTTTGTCTAACCAAATTTAATGATTAATTAGGACTATTCTACATGAATAGCTGTAATTGAGGATTAATTCATATGAAGTTTTCAAGAAAAGAAAAATAAATCAAATTCCATCCTAATATTACCACATGTTGACGTTAACATACAAAAATATTTTACATGTAAACCTTAATTAAGCTTGTAAATAAATTTCATTGAATACTTGAATTTTAGCTGGGATTTTTTAATTTTTAGTATTTATTTTATATTATTATCCTCAAATTTTTGCTTAAAATTCCCAGTAATTCTCAAACATTGCTAGAAATTCCTGAAAATTCCTGGGAATTTTTTAGATTTACAGCTTTTCAGGGAAAGTCATTGGTGCTCTGAGTTGGAATTCCTAGGAATTTCTAAGAATTCCAAGTCCTGTTAGCTATAAACTTGGAATTTCTGAGAATTTTTGGGAATTTCTTGGTTTTTAGAGCCAGAGTTGTTATAGTTGGGAATTCCTAGGAATTCCAAAATCCATTTCGCAAGGGGAATGTGATCAGACATGTAATTAACTCCTTCATCCACCTGATAGATCTTGTATAATAATACTTAAGCTTAAAAGAAAGTTACAATCTAGAGGACATCTTTATTTTCAAGCATCACGACCAGAGTTAATACAGCAAGTTCTTAACTAGCTCAAAGTGCATAATCCATTATACTCGTTGATATTAACAATATTGATAGCAACCTCACAACTTTACAAAATGGTGCAGACGATAATGATACACATCAACAAGCTACATCAAACAATGTAACAACAGATAGTGATCCTGCTTTGGAGTTTGATGCAAGAAAAATGATAAATTAAATAGTAATGAGGAAGAAAATGATGAGTAAAACGCTCGATACGAAGCCCGAGTGAACGCTCCTCGAGCGTCTAGTAGTAGATTAAAGTTCGGTGGGAAAGGGAAGAGATGTATTGCACTCTTCCAACAACATTTTGGCTCTATTTCCTAAATTCACCTAATAGAGGTTTGTAAAGGAGATGCCCTGGGAACGAAGTTAATGGATGAAAGTGTCTATCCTAATAATAATTGTCCATCTCCAACAGCTTCTGGGTCAAAGTCTTGAATGATGAATCGAAAAGTGCGATTGGGCCAACAAACAAAAATCTCAGCTTTGGCGATGTAATATTTTCCATTTTCAGAAAAGTACAGAGTTGTAGGCGTTCAGACCGCGCTGAAACTCTTCGTCAGTTTTGTCTTGCATGTTTATTTTAGAATACATAAAAAACTGACTTGACGCGGCAAATTCGATAACTCTGGTATTCTCTGAATCGGAGCCCAACATATTGCCGTCTAAATACAGAACTATGTACCCTCCGGTAGAGAATGTGAAATTAGTCTCCCGGCGATACCTTGAGCGAGGTGGAACGATTTGCACAAACTGAAGTTCGTTCTGTCGACTCCAGCCGACTTCACCCGAAACAATCTTTATCGGAAGGTCAACGTCATTGATAAACTGAATGGAAACGTTTTTGCCAAAGTACCGGTAAAGAAACCCATTGCATTTCTTTCCTGACCTCAAGGTCACTGCCTGTTTACTCACTTTCTTCGCAGAAGACTCGACTGTTGATAAATCCGGCATTGGCGACAAACCCAAGCTCTGTCGAACGGTTTCTAACAGGCTTCTATCACGAAATCTCCGGCTCAAAGCCACAATTTTGGTCAGTTTTCCGCCCTCAATTCTTCCAAGAAATGTCAAAAATCTCTTTTCTGACAGAAAAAAGAGTTTATCTTTAGCTTCTTCAATTTGGAAAATCATTTTACGGTCCACGGTGGCTACGTCGTCTTCGCGCGCCGTTCCTAATTCTAAATATTTTGCTTTAGCAACGAGCAGAAGAGCCATGAAGCAAGAGTGAGCTTCAGAGTACTTAACTACGGCTGTTACGAAATCTTTCACATCGGGATCCTCTGTCAGGTTGCTTTCATACTTAAAAGGAAGCGGTGACTCAAATCTGCTTGCAAGCTCACCCAAAAATTGTGCGTAATCATTCCACAGAGAAGGATCATCTAATTTCTCTCCGTCTTTCATTCGCTGCAACTGAAGAATTTGTTCTGACACGCGACGTTCAAGCCCGTTATATTTCTGATCATGTAACCTTTTGTTAAAGTGAATCATCTCATGGTGCACAACATTTGCTAGTTGGCGTACCACACTTGGCTGATTTGGTTTGCTTTCCGTTATCAACACGCCAACGGCTTCTGCAAGTCCCCGTAAAATAAAGCTGTAAGGGTTAACAGGGGCAACCAGGTTTAAAAGGGTTGGGGCAATGTCAAGAACACCCTTTAAAATGTTCAGAGGATCTTTACTTTTAAATTTTTTAACGCTAGATATAGTGGTTGTAATAACTTTTTTCACTTCTTCATAGGATATTTTATCCGATTTGCCTTTGCAACTGTCTTTGTTTTTGTCTTTCTGTTCTTCCACCGAGGCCTTTACATCATCAAGTTTTTTTCGGAACTCGGGAAAACCAGCTGACTTTGAGTGCAGATCATTTAGCGCATCCTCGATTTCAAAAATACTTTGAAAATCGTTGCTGTTACATTCCTTCGCTTGTGTCTACAACATACAAAATATGAAAAAATGAAATATTTGCCTTGCTAACTTATTTATCAGTAGAAGTTTCGAAAGAGGAAAATCACCCTTCCCCCCGTCTCGACGCGGAATCCAGATGTTGAATATCTAGATTCTCATTGGTCCGTTTATTTCGGTCATCAACTAATATACATATCGGTTTCCGAGGCCTGACGTATTTGCGCTCACAGTTATCAGTGTTCTTTTTACTATATTACTGTTTTAATAGTTTCAATCAATTCTTTTAAACGCCTTAAAAATTTTTGATTTTTTTAAAAGTTTTTGTCACAACATTTGTTCCGCTGTACGCTCACTAATACACTACACTTATTTACATGCTGGAAATTATTTCATTATTTTTGGAAACTCGAAGGCAAGAGGAACTGCATTGAATGGAAACAGAGGACATATTCTACAAGGTCGCAATGGGGTAACCTTTAGCGGTAAAGCGGCCAAAATATTTAACCGTTAGGCGTAACAAATGAAAAATTTTAACTGTCAGTCATAAAAAAAGTTAACCGTAAATAGAGAAAAAAAAAGAAAAAGAAAACTGACTTGAAATCATAGCAGTTAGACACCTAACATCGGAAAAATATAGAGTCTCGATTAAATAGTAGTGACTAATGATTCATTTCTTACCAATATGGATCCCTTTTCTCCACACTCGCTATCCTTCTGTGAGCATGATTCGCTGGAATGGCCGCTGACGTGGAGGCAAAGGACATTGCAGGCGACCACATATGGTACAATTTGCAGAAAAATGATTTTGACCATTGCTTGATCTTTTGCAATATACAGCATTGGGCGAAGTTAACGAAATGAACTCAATTTCAGTTCTAATTTGAGAGTTCAAGGTGCACTCTTGAAGAAACCGGAAGTACTCAATGTATGTCACGTTAGCTTATCCGAGGTCACGCGAATTTCCAAGAAAACGAAAGTTATTGTCTTCAAGGGCCGAAGCAATTACCATAACCTTGCTACTTTTTTCTTCAGTTTTTCAACTGCGAAAGTGTATGAATTTCAAGACCACTGGATTTTCAGTTTGTACATGGAGAATTGGAGTTTGTGGTGACTATAACATTGTTAATAAATTTCACTTACTCGAATAAACAAGTATGTTAGAAAAATTTGATCTCAACGACCCGCTTCTGCAGGTGTTCTGGATAATTTCTGCAAAGCGACTTGCCACACGTTTCTCGTTTTCCTCAGAAATAACGTTGCAGGATTGTTCGCCTTTCGTGTAGTTCTAAGCTTCACGAAAAAGGAACGATATTTTCGTGGTTAGAGCTTTAACCGATTTTGTTAAACTTTTTATTCCTACTTTCGGAGGTCGCTTGTGAATTATTTATGATTGCTTCCCTGAACATTTGAATTCTCTAGAAAACGTTTTCATCTCAGTCAAAAGCTCTCTTGCCTTAGATCAAAAACATGCTCTTCTCTTACCTTTTTGAGTCTTGAGTCGCTTTATAATGTTTTCCTCACGTGTTAGTAGAACTTAACCGAATTGTTTTCGTGAATTTGTCCGCCGACCTTAGATGAAACGTTTGCAAATCCGGGTGCTTTCTTATCCCCAGAGATAATCGAGTAGTCCTGGTAATAAAATTATTCGGGCTTATCCCAGTCCCCCATAAATATAATCTCGGTTTTTGAAAGCGCAAATTTATGTCCTCGTTTTTGAAAAGTAATATGATGCTATATGCTGCATATCGTTGTTCTTGTTGTAGCAAGCAACCAACTAACATTGCAAAAAAAAAAATTGTTTAGGACGGCCCGCGGAAGGGTGCTGAGCAATGTTTTTAAAGTTTGTGGCTGCGCAGAGATTTCATCAACAGGTACCCTTGTGCTATTTGCATTAGTAAATAAAAACAATTTATGAAAGAGCTACACTGCCATGGAATAATTTTACAACTTTTTATTTACCTGATTAACTTCAAAAAAATCTGGGGGAAAAAAGTTATTTAAACTATGAATGTAGGTTACCCAAAATGATAACCTCCGAGAGGACCTCAGAAGAAATAATAGAATCTTGAAAAAACCGTGTTTAGTCTTACAGTTCAAGTTATTAAATAAATGGCGAAAGAAATTCCTAATTTAACTGATATTCGCGAAGTTTTATACCTGAGCTCTACATCTGATGGCTGGTCAAGCTTCATGCATGATGTAAATCATGTGTGATATTTAGGATTATTCTACGGTGGATATTTACTCGACACATTCTCGTTTTTTACCACCAGTTGGACTTACTGATTTAAGTAATGTATTTTACAAGAACTGATCGATCAAATTTATTATTATATAACTTAACACGATGCGAATGTTTGGTACTTTAAAATATCAGTGCAATTTAGATCATTAGGAGATAAAATTATTTCGCTGTCAGTGGGGAAAAATTAGGTAGAAAACGTGTATGTTGGAGTCAATGCCACCTTCAATCGATGCAGATTTATTTTAGAGAATTGTTAAATAAAGAGGTACCACAGTTTTTCGCAAAATATGGTTCCATGATTCTTTCTTCCTGATAAACAGTGTTAGATAGCCCAGCGGCGATGATGCAGAATATCACTTTGAAAGTCTGTGGCTTTATCGGCCCTATCTCAATGATAGAAGTGCTGTGTGCCAGTGAGAAATAAGGTCTTGATTACTTTTATACACTTTTGTGCCCGTTATCCTGTAATATGAATTTTATGGATGGAAATTCCTCTCAGTTAGTCAGCCTTAATGTGGTTCTTGCTGCTTGCAGACTTCTCTCTCTCTTTGCTAACCTCAGAAGATGTTTTCACCATCTTCTTGAGAAAAGAGACATACACAAAAGATAGAACAACCACTGACCCAACGAAAACGCCAATATCCACTGCGAACAACATGTTTTCCCCAGCTGAAGTGTAACCCCTCAAAAGTAGCAAGAATCTCCGACGAGAACAATACCTCCTTTCGGGCTTTATGAACCCTGCCTCTGGCGACTTATTTTCGGCTTTTCCTAAAGGAACGCACTTCCTTCCAGAAACGACGCTCTTTTTCTGCTGAGCTGTTTAGAAAAGATGAAATGACGCATTAACTGGAATACCCGCGCTATAAAAACTTGATGAATTTTAAACCGCAAAAACGTAACAACTCCGCGCATCTTTCTGTTTGGTAGCTTTTTTTCCTTTTCAGGAAAAGTCGCTTATTTAGCTTGCTAAAGACAATCGTGGATTGCTATATAATACACGACCTCTGTAATAAACCATTTTAAGTCGTCTAGCACTCTTTTGCTGTCATTTTTCGATGAGACCCAATCTTGCTGATGTATGCGAAAACACATCAGACTCAATCTTGCGGATCTATGCGAAAACACATCAGGTAGCGCAAGCGTTCTTTTTGAGGACGCGACGCCACAACTGCCGAAAAACTGGGCAACAAATAAGATATTACAGAGTTAAGCACCTCATTCACGGCAAATAGCAAACTTAAGATCGTTTCACTTTCTGTCCTCTACTTCTGCCCCTAGAGCGTAAAAACGAAAATTTCCGCATCGTTAGTGATATAGCCTGTTTGGTTATTTTTCTGAAGGGACGATTTGAAGATTACGGCGAGAATTAATAAAATTTGCTGTTTATCGTTTTCGTAACTAAATGTCACTTGACTCGCCATTTGCATTTCCATGCTGAACTTTATAACTTTCAAGCTGTCGATTCTTTAGTAGAAATGTTGATCAAACATTTTTTTCGGTCATTTTCACATGTAGATATAAAATAGACAGAATTTCGGGTCAAAATTCAGCCCATTTTATATCTTCATGTGAAACTGTACTGAGACAGGTCTCAGGAGGATTATAGGACATTTAATAAAATGACCCAAAAAAATGTTTAATCAACATTCCTACTGAAGTGAACACAAGCTAAAGGGGGATGAAAATCGTGACAGTTTTGAATAACTCTTATCCATATTTGCAAATGAATACGAGTCACAGTCATTGTGGGTGGTTTTTTTTCTTTTTTTCACACCTGGAAGAAGTTGTTCATTGAGGACGAATATTGAAGACTTTGACTCTAATTACTTTCTTTTAAAAGAAAATTGTCGAATTTCTGTGTTTTGTTATTTTTTTATTCTCTTTTGTTTGTTTTTTAGCATTTGGCCATAACTTGCAAATTTATTATTTAGAGACCCGACAGCATGCAAACTTGAGTTGTGAGTAACGTATAAAATTTGTACTTTTTTAATGAGACTATAGTACGCAGTTTCAGGAAGCACGTTTTATAAATTTTTTCTGGCAACATTTCATTCATTTGAACCAAAAAATATCCCACAAAAATCTTACAATATCTACACCCTTTTTAACTCTATCTCCATAGGAACAAGCCAAACGACCAAGAATGATGAAAATATTACGCAACCGTACGATTCGACCTTCATTGCAGACCGTTTTAAATATTCGATTAGGCGAGAAAAATAAGAGTCGTTTCTAGTTCAAAATATAATATTCTATGCAAGAAGTTTTGATTGCAGTATTTGCAAGTTTATATCTGTTCACCTTTGCCTGTCAATGTTAGTCAGCGGATAAAAGCGCTTCCTCTACTATTCCGGTGATATCGCACTCTTAAAGTCGCCCCATTCGTAAGATGCTTAATTGAAGTCGAGTCCCGATTATTAACCAATGATTGCGCATTATTAATTGATATCAGTGTCCCTATCCAACTGCATACTCCCTCTACTGTCAAAACTACAGTTGGAAATCGATGAAGATAAGTAGCTGCAGAATTCTAGCAGACTGATGTCTCAAGCAGTTGCCAAGAACCACGTCCTTTAATAATACGAATGTCCCATATCGTCTTTTTCAACAGGCTGGAAAGCTGACTCTGATTTTTCACGAAATTTGCTGCCACCAAAGTAATACTTAACCACAACAGCATTCACGACGGAGAATATTACGACACCTGTGATAACGAGACAAATTTCGAGTATAGGCATTATCGATCACACTTCATCACAGCAACGAGGCTGTAACTTAGAAAAGACAAGATCGCATAAGTGACTAGCGATTTTCACCCCACTCCCATCAATTCCCAGTCGGTTGCTCTCAACCCCTGCCCTCACGAGAAATTCTTGTTTGTAAATCACTTTGAATTGTAAGAGGACTTGTGTGAATTTTCTGCGCCAACGCTTACTAATTATAGAGGAATTAGAAAAGAGAGTGTCCAGCATTTTTTTCGATTAAGTTTGATCCTTATAGTCTAATGGGGCGATCGGGTAAATTTTATGGTGACACGCCAAAAGTCCTCACCCCACTCCCCAGGTGAAAAACTTTGATCGGTCTCTTCCTAATATATTCATTTATCCATTGGCAGGTTAGTTAGGCCATTATTAAACGAATGCCTGTGAATACAACCGAAAAGATTTACCGCCACCGAACATCGTAATGCGGATGGAGAAAATTTAACTCGTTTTTCAAGTGTGGACGAGAGACTTTGTTGCATTTCTCAAATTGCGTTTTCAAATTCATCCAGCGCGTTGTGAACAGGGGATGAATGAATAAGAAACAAAAACCCTACGTGTTAATTGTTAGCAATAAATATTCATTTATTCAAAAGTGAAGCAATTGCACACTCATCCGGAAAATGTTTTATTATATGCTCTGCGGGAAGATCGCAAAACATTTCTGTTTCAAGACGTTCATACCACCTGTTACAGGCGATAATAATACAGGTGTTGGCGTCATATTGAATTTCCTAGCACATGTTGATACAAAAACTGTTCCGTGAGCTTCGAAGAGATGTCAGACATGCCAATAATCATTCCGGCTTGGTGATATGATATGAGACTTGGGTGATATGGTAATGCCAAAGTGTGTTGTTCAGAGGCATGCTTGGCTGGTTAATAATCACTGTGACTGTGTTTGGATCAGGATGTCTTGCTTACTGTTATTACAAACTTTTGAACTATTTCATACGACTCAAGTTTGAAAGCGAGGATCCATATGAAGACGAGCCTGGACCACCGAGATCAAGACGATTTCGTGCGCATGTACGAGATTGTGCCGATAGCGACGAAGAAGATTGTTGCTTATTTCGTGATGAGATTAACGATGTTGATATGAAAATTCATCGAAGCTAAGACGTTTTTTGGCCGATATAGTGGTGATGTAAACAGACTGGAGCACAATGTTAGTTGCAGCGAGATTTGCTAAAAAAAATAAGTATAACTGGATTAATTAAACGATGCTTGTTGAACTGCAACTAATTAAAAATCTTAAAGCATTCAATGCAAGACATGCTGGCAAAGTAATCATGCAAGTTAACTGTTATTGGAACACGAACGTTATGGAGAATCACGAGAATAATTTAGTTTTTCTGAATATGTCATGTTTGATATTTTATTGTGGTCCACATATTCTGTTCTGATCATCATTATGATTTATCTCCAGAACAGGCGTAATTTTGCGCTATCATGCGACTGGAGCAGAAGCAAACGCGAGGTGAACGCTCCTCTTTCCCCGCGTGTACTTGCGTTTCGCGCGCGCATCTAACCGGCTTGTTTGCGGTTTTTGTCTGCGCTAAGATGGTGAGCAGAGAAGCCGCGAGAGGCTTGGGATGAAAAATTACGCCAGTTTTGCAGGTTAAAAAAAAGATTCTATTTTCAATCTTATCAACCGTCTTAGCTATATCCAATGTAATTTATATTCATGGAAGCAGAAGACAATCGATACTAATCTAACTCTGATGGAAATAAAAAAGTTCCTTTTCTCTCACGAAGCGTTTTCTTTTAGTGACTCTTCAGTCTCCATCATGAGCCAAAATCACTTTCGTGCGTAGATCTCCAGCCATTTTTAATCACGCAATAGGATCTGGGCGGGACTTATCTTCTCTAAACTACGATCAAACTTTTTTACTTGCTCGGCGTGAAATGATAGTCGACTGAACCGGCTGGCTGTTTCTCCCGCTAGAAAAATTTAGCCATGTGCATTTTCACTATCTATTCGTTTTCCAGAATTTTTCCTCTTTTGTTAGATGTTACTCTTCAAATCAAATTTGTCGAGGCGGGCGAGTCATTTTCACGATCCTTACCGAAAACTTCCGAAAGCGTACGGATATTCTCCGACGCCCAAATGGTCAGAGGGATTGTGGGATGCACGTGTTTTGTCCTAAACAGGCGATATCAAAAGATGTTTTGATGTCGAAAGAAGGCAGGACAAAGTTTCTTGCAATCTCCTATAATCTACGGTTCCTTTTTTAACGCCAACTTCATTATTTCAAAGACGAGACGACGATTATCAATGAGTAATGAACGGAGCAGTCAAATTACAAAACAACGGGGAGCTGGAAACTGTCTCCAGCTTCAATCCGAAGGAAGAGTTTGAGAAGCGGCGATGGGTTCTCATTACAAATGTCCCAGATGGCGTCGATTTAGAGGTAAGATACCGAGATTGTTTACCATGTGAGCAAAATCTGAAATCAGAAGTTGAAAGTTGTTGGAACAGGCACTAAAACAGCGATCGTAACAGCCATACATATACGCCAATACGGTAACAATTTGCTATCTGCATCACAAGCTGACTGTACTGTTGAATTCCTTTTATGTTATGTATTTCTCGTTAGGTAGTTCTTGAAAATTATTGGTGATGATATTGACAATTGAGCTGTTTTTACCGTCTGGGCTAAGAGGGAGTTTCTAAAAGTTTTGTTTCGATCGTGTACATTGCAGTGGTTGGATGAGGGGGGGGGGGGGAGGGGGGGGAAGGGAAGCGTTATACGCTTGCACTTAAAAACTGAAAAAACGACCATCTTTACTCTATACCCCAACCGAAAAATTGAGACTAGTGGGGAGATTGACTTGAGACTGGTATTTTGTCTTGCAGGATTTGAAGACAAATTTCCTTCAAGGCTTTGACGTTATTGATTTAAGAATAGAAAAGAACTCAGGTGATAAATTCGTGCACAAGTATAACTATATTCTACTCAATGCAGGATCTCTCAATTTATTTACTTAGTTGTTATATCAGAGAGATAGCCTTTGAAGATGAAACAAGTCATGCAGAATGCTTACTATTGGCTTAAAAAATGATGTTTTAGTTGCTCTTCTCTATGTCTTACATTTGTACTCAATGATCAGGCCTCAGCTTGAATCAAAAATACAGATTCTCCCAAGTAATGACAGTACATTTCTCTTTGCCAAGTGATGGAGCTAAGCATTATATCCCAAGAGTATCTCTGAGTTAAGGAAATATCATTTCTTTACTTCTCATGACCTGTCTGCTTGACGGTATATTGCATGTGTAAGGAGAATTTTAGTAGTAATCACTTCTGGAAGCCAGAGGTTAAACAGGAATAATTTCATATAATTTCAACAAGAAAGTTAGGCTTTTGTGTTGTTGTTGTCAAGTGAAATAAGTTGTTTTTATCAATCTGGAGAAAGTTGGTAGTTTTTTCATATAGCAGTTAGGTTTTGTTGACTGGTATTTAGCAATCCAAATGTTTTAGGAGCATAAGAGTTTAAAATAGCACAATGAGAAGTTAAGTTAATTCCCCCCTGTAGCTCTAGGCATTTCATTATCACTTAGTTGCGAGAATTTGGTATTAGATCAAGATAGCAGCTTCTACCTGTTAAGTTTGTATATTCTCATTACCTTTTTGTTGGATAACGTTTGTGTATTTTCAGGAGAAGTTACATATTAATTACCTGTGGGAGTTTAAATATTAACTAGTATTTTCTCCCTTTATAGCTCATGTTCTTCTTGGAGCACCTGAGCAGGCTGTCACTGCCATTAACTCACTCAATAGGCAAAGTTTTCATGGCTGTGTCCTTGGTGTCTCTCTTGCTCCACCAGACAGTCTGTTGTTTGTCGGTAATTTGCCATTTGAGTTTAAAGAGGAACAGTTTAGGAGCCTAATGAGCCCATTTGGACCCATAGAAAGAATATTCCTTGTGCGGAGTATGTTTACAGGAGAAAGTAAAGGTTATGGTTTTGTGGATTATGTCACACGCGAGTCAGCTTGTCTTGCCAAACAACAGTTGATGAATACAGGGTCAAAATATGTTGGAGGACGAATATTAAGGGTGAACTTTGCTGAGCCAAATCTGTTAACTTATGAAGATTTACATTCCAAGACTCTGTTTGTGGACAGACTTCCTAGAGACTTCACTAATGGAGAAGTTTTAAAGGAGTTATTCAGTCAGAGTGGATCAGTAACATTTGCACAGGTAAATTATACATTGAGATGGAAATGGCTATGCCATTTATATTTGATCAAGTACCCAACCCTCAAATGAGCACCCACCCTTAAAAAATTGGATTTTTCTTTTGTTTACGCTCCATTACAAAGGGACACCCCTTGCACAATAATTGACTTTTGGCAATGAAATTAGTCTTGAATTTGTAAGTCAACAAAAATATGATCATTGTTAGAGCATCAGGACAGTGGGGTTTTGTCAAATCTCCATTTGTCTGCTGGAAAGCAAGCTCTCTGTTTGCCAGACATTAACAAGAGTCTGACGTAACACTCTCCCGTAAGCAGACATCCAACCAAGTTTTTTTTTGATGTCCGCTGATTGGATTAATTCTTGTAAATGGAGAGTTCTACCGATGAACTCTTTTTCAAACTCCTGAAGGTGTCAGCAGAGAGAAGAGGGTAAGTTTCCAAAGAATCTGTGATGCTGCATTAGGGGAGAATGTAACAAGATAGTTTTGGTTTCATCAATTGAGTTGATAATGTAAATTGGCCACCGCAAAGAGTTTCAAAGTTCTGACAAAGGGCTAACACTTGCAACATCGGCTTTGGAACTCTTTACAGTGGCCTATTTACTCAGTTGATAAAACCAAAATTATCTGCTTATGAGAGAGTTGACTATAATTGTCATGACAGAGAACTAAAAATGATTTTTATTCTGATCTTTGTATTAAAGGTTGCAGTGAATCCTCAAACTGGCATATCTAGGGGATTTGCCTTTGTTGATTATGGAACAGCAGAAGAGGCAGAACGTGGACAGAAGGCACACAATGGGGCGTTGTTAGAGGGCACAAATATCCGTGTGGCTTATGGAACTCCAGGAAGAACTGGTGCAAGCATTCTTGGAGGGCAGAACACCAATGTGGTGAGAACAATTTTTAAAATCTTAGTTTCTGTTTGTGGTATGACCAACTCTCTAAGATGTAATGTTATGAGTAGGGTTAGCCCAGCTGTCAAGCCTAAGAGCCTTCAGTTACAAGAAGCCACCGGGAAGGAGCACTACTACTCCCTTGGATGGGATGTCAGCATATGATTTTGTTACCCCCCCCCCCCCCACATTTTAATGGTTACCTTTCAGGATGTTGTCATGCATTTTGCTTCTGGGTAGAGAGAATGCATTTTTGTAATGCATTTTGTAATGCATTGTAATGCATTTTGCTTCTGGGTAGAGAGAGGCTTAGTGACAGTTAATCGAAGAACACAACATAAAAAGCCAGCCAGTTATCCAACCTGG
The DNA here is from genome assembly GCF_036669915.1 of Pocillopora verrucosa. Taxonomy (NCBI): domain Eukaryota; kingdom Metazoa; phylum Cnidaria; class Anthozoa; order Scleractinia; family Pocilloporidae; genus Pocillopora; species Pocillopora verrucosa. The sequence goes on from NC_089323.1 coordinate 528,594, forward strand.
AACATCAATCCTCAGTTCTGCATTCCATAAGTGTGTCCCACTTTGCAAGGTGTACAAGGCTTTAACTTTGTTTTCATGTTTTGTTTGTCTTGTCACAGGGAGGCCAGTCATCATTTGGCCCTCGTCCTAGGGGCCCTGCCCCTCATGCACCCCAAGGCCTTGATATGATGGCTGCCAGGGGCCCCCGCCCCCTCATGGCTCCACGTCCACTTATGGGTTCAGAGCCTTGGCAACAAATGCCACGAGGACATCCTGGAAGATCACCTAGACCTCTCAGACCAGGTCTCACAGTAAGTGTTTGACATAAAATACTGCTTAGGCTGACATGAGGAAAAGCTTCGACTTTTTTTATATCATTAAGCTACTTGAAGATTGAATTATGCAATTTTTCAAGAAACTTCTTATTGCTGCAATGTTAGGCCAAAATTAGGGTTTAATTGGTAAAACATGGGTGATTCATGTATGGAGTGCTCTGTCTTTGCAGGGTCCAAGGTTCGCTGCAGGTCGGCCCAGGGGACCTGGACCAGGAGGTGCTAGAGGATCCCCTTTTGGTCATGCACCTAGGCCCCTTATGGGCCGTCCCCCTGGAGCAAGGCCCATGATGAGACATCCAGCAGGTAAAGGAAATTAATCAAATTCGATGTGATAGTTTTAGAACTACATTTATAATTTTTTTATTATTTGTTTACCAAACTGTCAAACTATGTTTCTTTTCACCAGGTCCCAGGGGCTTTGCTGGTATGGGTGTGGGAGGTCCTCCAGGGGTGAGACCTGTGGCACCCCGAGGGGTACCCCTGCAACCACGCCCTTTGATGGACTTTGGGGAACAGCCTGATGGGACAGTTTTGCCCCCAGAACAGATGCAGGTACAGTTCACTAGTATTATGCAGCTTGCAGATGATTCATTTACCATGGAGATTTTGCTGAGATCATGCAGTCTGATCATCTTGAGAAGGAATGTTTTCAGCTGTAGTGACTGATATTCCCTCAACCTATAAGGAATACATCATCAGAGTTAAACAGATTGGTCACTTTTCTGTTTTTTTTGTTTTAGTCAGGGCCAGTGGGTCTTGATCCTTCCCAGCAACACATAGGTGAGACACCCATCCCTGCCCTGATGGGTGAGCCTATGGGAGGGGGTATCATTCCCCCTGCTGCTGAACCAGGAGTGTTTGGCCCAATGGGTGTGCAGCCTATGCTACAGCAACAGGAGGTGTTGGTTCCTGCTCCACCTCAGCAGCAGCAACAGCAGCAGCAGCAAGGAATGTTAGTGCCATCTCCGCTGCTGGGTCCAAGATCAGCTGTGCCCCAGTTGGTTAGTTGGATGTGCCTTTTTTCGTTTTTTATGTACATTCTGTAGTTTATTTAATGGGAAAGATGAGGTTAGGGTAAGGGCCTCTTGTTCAAGTAATGTGGGGTGTGACACCAGACTCTCATTTTCTCTTCTCATGAAAGACTATCATAACCTTTAACACCATAACATCATTATTCGTATTCTTCATACTGTTCCCTTACATTTCCTTAGGTTCCGACAAGGAGAATTTGTTTAATAATTGAGAATTTCCTTAGGTGGTGATCATTTCCTTTATTCTTGAGAAGTGTGATACTGTAAAGAGGAATGAGATGCTAGTCACTTTGAGGGGTTAACCCTTTAACTCCCAAGATCTGATTGGTAATTCTCCCCTCTAGTTGGTACACATTTCCTTGTACATTCATTGTAAGAATTTGGTGTTTGATCAAGACAACAACTTGTACCTGATAACTTTGAATATTCTCATTGGCTGTTTGCTGGATAATGTAAGGACATTCTTGGGAGAATTTTCATATTGATCACTTCTGGGAGTTAAAGGGTTAAGTTCAACATGTTTCCAAAGGGGTCTGTTGGCAACCCTGAATTATAAAACGTTTGCTAGAGATGACAAACAAGGCACTAACTCACAAAAATTAATTTAAAAAGTGAGAAATTAAAGACAAATAAAACACAAACAAAAAAAGAAAGTTTTGTTTCTGTTTAACAAATATTCTTTTTTAATTGAAGATGCAACTTCAGACAGCACCAAGTGCTCCTGTCCCAGCATACCCAGGCACCATGCAAATAACTCAATCACAAGTGGCTTTAATGCCACAGTCTACCCAGCAACCCATCATGGTACCCGCTCAGCAGGTTCCAAACAATCAACCAGTGATGTATGCTGCACCCAGTGCTCTACCAGCGCAGACTATGGTCCCTCAGGTATTACACCCTGACCCAGCCCCACTGATGGCAACTCCAGGAACAGTCATAGCAGGCCAAACTGATCCTAATACAGTGCAGTATAGCTCCCCAGGGGTACAGCAGATTGTAAGTGCGTATTTAAGCTGTTAGTAGGAGCTATTACCCAGGTAAAGGCTCTGCCTAATCTGTCATCTTAAGGTTGCTACCTTCACCTAATATGCGTATAATTGCTGGAAAATTGTATTTTCATCAAGTGGCCTTTTATCAGTGTTAATTTTACCAGTAACAGGGTTAAATGTATGAATGGCATCCACAATAACCTGGCTGTCTCCTAATTTTTATTTGTGTTCTGCTTTCAAACTTTTTGAAAGCCCTGATTTTGCTCTTTATTACTGTAAATGGATTTCTCACAGTCTCTGTTTTAGATACTGAAAGAATAATTTGACAATTTCTGTTTAGGCTCAAGGTGACCCTACCCCAAGTGGAGCTGCAAATTCTGGATATGTTGTACTTCCTGCAGATGCTACGCAACAAACCACACTTTATGCACCGCAGGAAACCCAATCTTATACTCTGGTAAAGCACATTTAGTTTCTGTTCTTAGGTCACCAGGAGATATGATTGCCTAACGGTTGTAATACAGGTCTTAAGCTGAAAGGTTCCTTTTCCCCCCTGTGGTACTTTAAAAATCTAAGGGGGGAGGTCACTGTGTTGCTGTTTGTGCTTCATGGTGTCTCCCAAAATCTGAATGAGAATCTCCAAGGATGATGGATGGGATACTTGCAGACCCAGACCCAGCATCTCTGATCTACAGAGAGTGGAAGTAATTTGCTTGCTTCATGTTATTGAAACCAAAACAAGCTCTGGCACTGTGGACCCCTTGGCTCCAGTCCAATGTTTGACATTAAATCTAATGAAGACTCTTTTTGTCTCGCTCCAGCCTCAATCTGTGCCAGGGCTGACAACACAACAACCCATGGTTCAGCTACCTATGGGTAGTGTTCAACCAACTGCCATCATTCAGCCACAGGTTTCTACATCTCAGCCTTCCTCCATCCCTGCAGTAGCTCCCCCAGCACCTCAATATCAGTGGTATCAACAGATGCCTCCAGCAGTGGGTAGTGTGGCAGTGTCTACTCCTCAAGCTCAAACCGCACCTTTACAAGGTACATATCCAGTTTTAATTATTAAATTATTGTAAGCAATATTTTGTAGCCAGATGGTGTTAGGATATGTAATTTTATTCAGTGGAATTCTTACGGACTGGTTTTCTGTTAGGACACACAATCCTCATAGGTGCGCAGAACCATCTTTTGTCAGAATAACTTTTGATTGAGCCTTGTGGCAGAAGTGAAATTACACTCTTTGGTTTTTTTTTTTTAGCAACATCTGTGGGTGGCATCCAATGGGGTCAGGCTGAACAGGCATCCCAACCTTTAATGACTGTCTCAAGTAGTGGCATGTATGGCCAGTTCCAAACAACACAGCAATACCAACCACAACAGGCAGTGACACCAGGTTCAGAAGCTATGGTGTATTACCAACAACCACAGGTTTGCTCTGCAAATTATTTAACCCGTTACACCCTAACATCAGTATGCATATTCTCCATACTGTTATCCATACATGTCTTAAGGTGCTGACAAGGAGAATTTTTTTAACAATCACAAGCTTGCTAATTTAGTGATCATTTTCTTCACTCTCATGACCTTAATGAGTAGTTCAGTGGTGATATTGCGAGGAGAAATTCAATGCTTGTCACTCTTAGGGGCCAAAGCGTGAATGTCAGAATGTATAATGAATCAAATATTTTAAGTAGAATTTACTGGGTCTAAAATGCATAATCAGTGCTCCAAATTGTGACTGTTTTGGTCACTATGGTGATTGCAAATTTTATTTGGTGACTTAAATTTAGGCAAAGTTGCCAATTGGCAACCAGGTTTGAAAAAATAAATTTAAAAAAATCTTTTGTTGATCGAATGGTCAAATGTACAAATGCCGGTTATGCAACATGAATTGTCCTCCCATTGATATGACAATTTTTTTTGGTGACCAAATTTTTCTCAATTATTACCATTTTATACCAATGGGGGTTTTTAGACAAAGAGAACTTGGAGCCCTGATCATATAACTGATTATGCCTCAAGGAATGTTATAACTAGTGATATTTGTTTAGTTTGCATGGAGTATTATGTAACCTTGAGTGAGATTCTAGACTTTTGTAGGAGAGTAAGAGATGTTTATGGCTCAATCTAAAGGTGTTGTCTCTTCACTTAACTCAAAGCACAAGGCTTTTTTGAAGACAAGACAAGTTTTTTTTGGGACTACTCTTGGCAAGACAATGGTGCTATGTAGTCCACTGCTACTATATGTTTGTAACAAAACTGTTTTCAGAGTCATATCACACATAATTGGTTTCTTATTTTCATCAGTTACAACAACTTCAGCAGCCACAGGCACCCCAGCAACAGCAACCTGTGCCTCTGATGCAGCCTCTGCCTCAGCAACAACAGCAGCTTCTCCAGCCACAGCCACAGCCTCAGCCACAGCAGCCAGGTGCAGTTTACCCAGGGCAGATGGACATGTCAGGAGCAGGTCAGCCAGGTTATCCATCAGTGGCTGGGCACAGTACTGAACAGGCTGTATACCCAAGTGCAAGTGTAGCCCCCCAACATTCAGCTCCTCCAGTTGTCTACAGCAGTCAACAGCAGTCACAACTGGTAAGCTCTTTGAGAAGCCCTTTCTATTAAGTTGTCATTTTATTTTGGCTGTTTTTCTGTTGCTATCTTTGAGAACACTAGCCCTTTGTGTGCGACTGATGTCAAACTAATCTGTTTTGGTGTTAGTTTTGCAGCTGGGGTAGTGAAGCAAGTGAGTTTCTTTAGAGCAATATAAATAAAATTACTTGTAAAGTTCATGCTAAAGCATTTCTATTTTTTTCATGATTAGTTTTACTCTGTTCATTATTTAAGGGTGCTCACCCACAGCTTGGTCAAAAGAGAGCTGCTGAAGGAGAAACAGGACAGTATGCTCTGCAGGGACCTCCCAGTTACTATGACAGCAACAAGCGACTACGGTACTGACATCCTGAAAGGGCAGCAGTGGGTGTTGTGGTGAAGTGTTTTTGAACGCTGATGATAATGATGATGATGATATGATAATAATTTTGTTCATGAACATGCTAAATATTATAATTAATTACATGTACTAATTACCCATTTCCAACACCAAACCTTCTCATTCATTCAAAGTCAGGTATAAAACCTCTAGCATGAAAATTAAGTTTTTGTATTAGCAATAGGTACATTTTCCTATCAAGAACTTTACTTGGCTCTTGCTTTAAACAGAGGTCTCTGGCATCTTGGAAATGGCCTAGGAATTTTTGAGATCATGAAAATTTAAGCATTTGTCTGGTACCAGCCATAACTAAGATCATGGCGATAAAGAGTTTTAATTGCCTCAACCCAGCTATTCAAGGCGGGGGGCTACTTTGCCTAAAGCTCCTACTTAAGTTTATACGTTTTTCTCGTAATCAAACGAATGTGTCATCATTAAGAAAGAAGTACATGTAACACATACATGTAGATATAGATTTGAGGAGTTGAGATCCTGATAGCAATTACCATGCAGCACTGACCCTCAGGCAAAAACTAAGGGTTAATTGAATCATAACGTGGGAAAGTTTTCAGTAACGCGGAGGGTTCAATAATTAACTTTATCCATAAGTGGCTACTGATAGTGTGTTGGGCAGCTGTGCCGAATGATGAAACCTACGACAGCCTGCCTTCAGGCTAAACAGGCAGGCGTGAGAAGTCTTAGACCGCTTGGTAGACCGCTTGGTAGACCGCTTAGTAGACCGCTTGGTAGACCGCTTGGTAGACCGCTTGGTAGACCGCTTTCATTGAAACCCCTGCTACCGCTTATGTAAAGTGTATACTTTGATGTGTTCCATTGCACATTTTAACTTGGAGCCATAAAACCAAAGCCAAAGTAGTCAAAACAACCATTCATAACTAAAGAAAATATAACAAGGAGCTAAAGAGAACTTAGCGTAAACATCATGATTAGTTTCGTAAAATAGGTTGTGGTTTAGTGCTTCGCTTAGGGACGAGAGTTTCTTCGCCCGCAGGAAAGTGTGAGAGCTTGAGTAACGCGAGCTGTACCGAGGTCTGCAAGGGGTCTGGCACTATGATTGAGTTAGTGCCAATCCCCCCGACGAACCTTTGTTCGACTCGTCTCAAATCTTCCCGCACGTAGAGGAACGACCGTCCTGGAGCGCCAATGATCAGGGCTTGTGTGCAGATTTGAAAATGTGACTACTTTTCCTTTGCATTTGATTGGTTGGGGAGATAGCCAAAGTTTTGTGGACCAATCGCAGAGCATTCCTTAGTAAAGCAAATGCAACCCATGATTATTTGCCTCACTATATTGAAAATTATTTTATGATATTGATGAGCTGACACTTGAAAGTACATGTACAAACGGTTTAATATATGTTCTTATATTTTACAATTGTCATATACCAGGAATTTAATAGCCAGATGTTGTGGTTTGATTTTCTCCTCGCTTTACAATACCCCAAAACAAATGCTTGTAAAAATTTTTTACACATTTTTATGTCCTTATGAAAGAAAACTTGTTGTATGCGATAAAGAGTATAGTGAACTTAGTGAGGTTGTCGTGAAGTATTTAAAATAAGTAAGAATTAAATATAGTTACTGCCACCTTATGAAATAGTTTGTAGTATATTTTAATGTTTCAAAAGAGAAATGTAATTGTTTGTCTCACGTTGTGGCCACTTCGGATGTGGATTGCGACTTGTCAACTGCATACTGCTAATCTTCTTCAGGCGATTGGGTCGATTGAATACGTGTCAGTTGTATGCTGTAGTGCTCAGCTGTGATTGGATGAAATTATACGGCTGCGATTGGTGCATCTTCGGATCAGGTTCCTTACCGCATGGCTCTCCTGCTCTCGCGGAAGACTAGCAGTATGCAGTCGAAACATCGCCATCTAAATCCGAAGAGACCACATCGTAAGACAAACGATTACAATTCTTTTTTCAAAGTATCATTTACGACGATGACTACCGAACCGATTTTACGGTATACTAGTGTTATTAAAATAAGTTAACTTTTGTGCACGCAGCGGCCTGGATAATTGCGCACTGAACTTCGGAATGAGAAGCCTAGGTTTGATCCCAGGCCGTCATTGTTTTGTGTGCCAGGGCAAGAGTTAACCTTTCAACTCCTAGTAGTGATTAACATGTAACTTCTCCCTATAATATCCATAAATTATTCAAGCTTATCTTGTAGAAGTTTTTTTTAACTTGACCTAGCATCAAATTCTCATTACTAATTTATAAGGAGATGTGTAGCAGCCAGAGAGGAGAATTAACAATCAGATCTCGAGGATTTAAAAGTTAAGGGATTTCAAAGAGTAACCTAACCGTTTGCGCATGTCTTCAACCTTTAACCCTCATGCCTTAACATCAGTATCTATATTCTCCTTATTGTTTTCTGTAGACATCCTAAGGTACTGACCAGGAGAATTTGTTCAACATTTGAGAGCTTCTTTCGTTGGTTATCATTTCCCTTATTCTCACGACCTTAATGTTTGATTTAGCAGCGATATTGTGAGAGTAAATGAATTGCTTGTCACTTCTCGGGGTGAAAAAGAGAAAGCTACATTTGTGAAGAAAGTTCCAGACCTGTGTTTGTCGGCGATGTGATTCATGTGATCTAACAAGGTTACTTTATCGTTGTGTGTACAGGGATACCAGGGTTTCTCCATTTATTTTAGAGTCTAATTGGACACTGAATTTTGAGCATCATTTTAGTTATTCATGAGGTCAATGTTATTGTACGATGCCATCACTGATTTATTAAGCTAAGTGCGTTCTTCTGCTAGTGAAGCATGTGTTTGTCAAGGAAAATAACGAAGGTTATGATGAAAATTACTCTCCGAGAGTGAAACAACATCGGTTACATGGTATTTAGGGATGCCCTCTGAGTAGTTATTTTGACGTTAACATATGTTTTCGTGTACCTTGCACCCATGCAGTGTTATGGAAAACAATCAACCTAAACGGTTATCCATGTATCGAGTAAACTAATTGCGTGTCATAAGTTCCAAGGCTCGATTTCCGCTGCTCTCTCGTATCCGTTCTTCGCTACTTCCCGAGAAGAGAAGGGGAGGAACACGGGCTCATTTTCCCAAACAGTAGCTGGTAATCGAGCCTATCAAGTACCCTTCGATGTGAAGAGCATTATGAAGGAGGTAAAGGCAGGCCGTGGCTCAGGGGAGTTCTATAACGCATGCGCTCAACCTCTTGTAATAAAAATGTAATAATTCATCGGTAGCCCCTTTTAACGGGGGGGGGGGGGTGGAGGAGGAGGGGGCTTATTCGGAAGTTGGGGTGGGGGGGGGTGTGCCTCAGATGTCTTGAAACCATGACTTTGTTAAAGAGAACGTTCGTTAATCCCTTTACCCTGTTTAAGGCGACAAATCATGTAAACATTGTGGCAAGTTGCCCTCAGTAGGTACCTTCTAGTAAATCGATACAGGATTTTTAGGATAAGGTCAAATACAGTTGCAAGTAATACACCTGGAAACCACGCATCACCAAGTTCGTCCCCGCATGTTCAAGATTTTGTTCATCATGACACCCTGTCTAGGGCACTAAATAATAAAATTGTACACCCCAATCCCTATATCACCACAATCGTTCCTGGAATATAGCCAGCTCCTGGCTGTCTTTAGTAGGGACGAGCGAAAAAGCGGAGCGATGGGGTGACAGTGAGGAGCGACAGAACCTCTATGATTTGTACTTGGGTTTTCACATGTTTACGCTAATAAGCATCTATCTAGCGTAGGCTTCTTCTAGTGAAGGGCTGTTGATTTTAATTGATTGAACACGATGGCAGTGAAAGTTGCTTTTCTTATCGTTGATGATGTACAATGGAATGGTCAGGGCCCTCCCCGGAGTTTATGACAGGTGAGTTATAGCTTGTGGAACAGGTGTCGTTTTGTTTTCGCTTTATAAGTGAGAGGGGCAGGCGTGCAAAAAAAGGCGCGTGGGTAGAGCCACGCGTAAGTAGAGGAGATACGAGGAGGAAGCGCTTTATGCGCTCCTTGTGTCGTGGGTGACCCTCGCGCTTCTCGCACTCCTCGTCTCGCGCGTGACTCACTGCTGGCCCTCATTTTATGCACTCTTTACGCACTTTGCGCTTGCCTTTGCACCCACTGAATAAAAGCTAAAAAATTAGGCCTGTCTCACAGGCAGGATAAGTATGCAATTTTAAGGCTAAAGATTAAGAGTATTTGTAAATTGGGTTAAAGAGAATTTGTGCTGCAACTGAGAACATATCAAATAACATGGAAGTGTTCATGTAAACCGCTCGCATTGGATTTATACGGTCATTTTCTTTTTCGTTCTTCAATATTAGGGGCTAAAAATTCATTGGTTAGGGAATTTAGTGGCCAAATGTTGTGGCTTGATTTTCTTCTTGCTTAACAATACCCATTAATAAATGTGTGTAAAATTGACGTACACAGGCACATGGTTAAGTCCATGAACACATAGATTTGTATGTCCTTATGAGAGGAAATTTGTTTTAAGCGATCAAGAGTATAATGAACTTTTTGAAGTTGCTGTGAAGTATCTAAAATACTTAAAATTAAACATATTCTTGTTCGTTCTATTTTAGGGGCTATAAATTTATTTGACCACCGAAAACATTGTCCTGTGTGCAATAAGTTTTGCTTCACGCATGAGCACAAGAAAGGTCATACTAACCCGGTCGCTTTGAGGGCGCAATCTTGTTGACAGGACTCCTAAGCAGGGAATTGATTGCATATGAAGGGTAGTTCATTTTTCGAGGGCTTATTTTATACTCCTTTCCAGTGTTGCTTTACAGGGCAATGATGATAAGGGAAGGTAAACGAAACGTTATTTTACGTTCTTAATACCTCTGTAATCTTTTATCGTCTCAAGCCTTCAGTCCCAAGATCTCATTTGTAATTCTCACCACTGTCTTCTATTCAAATCTCATGATTTTACTTCAGAGCATGCGATATTGCCGGGAACAACTAATAATCCCTCAGTTGTTTTTTTTGTTGTTTTTGTATTGTTATTGCAAGGATATATTCTGTCTTGGTTTTCTTGAGAGTTAAAAGGTTCGTTCAAATCCGGAGACTGTATTTGTTGAATGCGTTTTGAATAAAACAGGACTTAAACAGGAAATATCGTCTGTCGTTTTTTGTGTTGCGTTCATTTTCTCTTGCATTTGCCTATCTCCGTTTTGGTTAGGACTTATCGAACATCATTCGAGGTGAATGAAACTAGGGTTGTCAAGGTGGAAAAAAATCTTAAGGGTAATTATTCATATTCAAATCAGGTGCAAATCTTGGAATTGTCCAGTGATGAGGGTGGGGGAAGGGTTAAATTTTTTCATTCAGATACTCAAAATTTTTTTAAGGAAATATTTAAATATTTTATATTTAGATGTAACATGCGATCCTGTCGTTGCAAGGATTTCGGGTTTTTAGAGAACCCCTGGATCCAACACAGCACATAACTAGGTCGATTAGAAGATACTGGGGTTTTCGTTGTACACGCCGCACTTCGCACACTTCACTTTAAGCTTCTAGTAAGTGGTATTATTTACGTTCGCAAAATGAAGTTCTTGACCTTCGCTCTCGTTTGTCCACTTTGTTTATTTTTCCTTTCTTTGCGTTAAGAGGTTGATAATCCCAGACATCCAGAATAGATCGATATGACACATTTATCAACTGGAAGATGTCTGAAAATACAATAAGTCCATTAATTTTACAATTGCCGCGGCTAGGAAATAGTTTTATAGAACTTTGGAACTGAAGTGTGTCAAACAAGGTTAGGAACTAAATAAAACCGGGACATGACTATTCTTGTTCCTCGACAAAGGATGGTTTTTATTTAAAAGAATTCTTTCACCGAGTGTTTCTTTAATTTTTTGGGCTCCTCCCTCGAACGTGACTCGCACTTCGCGCTAACCTTCGTTTGCCTTAAAAATGCAAACACTAACTTCTGTTCTTCAGGATAATTTGAGTTGTGAGATCGTTCATGTTGTTGAAGAATTCACGGACCAGTGTGTAATAAACAGAAGCGTTCAGGAGTCTTATAAATAAGCTAACATGTGTTATCAACTTTCAAACTTGGTTGGCATTAACGTCAGAAATATTCTAAAACACAATGTTTACGACTTCTTGGTTATAAAAAATGCAATTTTTAGCCCAAGGCAAAGATTGATAACTTATTGTTGTCTGAAAATTGAGCCTAAGGATATCATTACTTTATTGAATTCCACTGATGTGTGTCGTGCGGACGTGTCTAAGTTCAAAGCTCTCATAATCCAGCGCTTTCAAACACTTGTTTATCATTGCTTTTCGCCGACAGCTCGTTAGAAAGCGATTAATGAAAGAGTGTGGTTCCCGGGGGACTTGTGAATAAGATGATCAATATATATTTGTCTGTTGTCATATTAAACAAAGGTCTCACTTGTTTGCCTCTTCGATCGTTGTTTATTCCAGCATCTACGACTTCGTGCGGGGTCTTTTATATTTCTAAACGAATTTGGATATTGGCGACGTACTCGAAACAGATGAAGGCCGTGTTTTAAGACAGCAAGAGTGGAAACAGTTTGTCAGCTGTGGAACATTGCTTTGTCAGCTTGGGATCAGAGAGGACATTTGATTTGCACCTCTTTGTTTACTTGCGTGGATAAGAGAGATGTCGTCTTCTTGTCTAAACCAAGCCGTGTGTTCTGGAAGACTTCACCAGATTCGTTTGCTTTTGGATATCGGTGTTAAACCAACCATAGTTGATAATGAGGGTCGTACGCCTCTTATGATGGCGGCATGCGGTCCTAAGGATTCCTTAGCGACTCGAATTGCTCGTCTTCTGTTATTCCGGGGAGCTCAGGTGGAAGCCGTTGACAACCAAGGAAGGACTGCTTTGTCATACGCCTGCCAACATGGACATTGTAAGCTCGTTAAACTTCTCGTAGACGACGACTGCGATATTAATTTGGCCGACAAGGATGGCAATACCCCCCTGATGTACGCGGCTATGTCGGGCAGTGTGCCCACATTGCGTGAAGTGTTAAATGTCGTGTTAAAATACAGACTTAGTGTGGATTTGAGAAACAGGAAGGGCTTTTCTGCTTATTTGTTAGCGGCCAAAATGGCCAACGGCGAATGCGCGCGGATCCTAAAAACCGAAGCGAATGCGTCGGTTGATGCGCGGGACACGGAATTTTTCTTAAACGGCAAAGAGTGGGCCAAGAAGGTCCGACGAAACTTGGAAAAAGAGAAACTTGAGAAGTCCGTGCAGATGAAAACTCAGCGACCTCGTCCGCAGACTTCGCTGGAACTCGGTTGCGTGGACAAAGTTGTGATTACACCGCGCAATTCGCGGACACTTTCGCGACTAACAACCTATAGTGAGCCCGCGGTGACTAGAAAAATTGGCGTAGTGGAAAAGTGGGCGGTAATTCATAAGGACCTTGAGCGTGATAGTGAAGGGGAGATTACACGTTTTAAAAGTGCCTCGTCAACGTCTTACAGTAGCAGACGGAGTACCATTCCTCCAGTAGCGCGCACACTCACGCCAGATCTACACGCCATATTTAATCAGTACGTGATAGTTGACAATAGGCCAGCGGTCACCGTAGCTGATCGCAGGCCACCCTACGGCTCGTCTTCACGAAAGATAAACGAATTACCTGCGAGACTTTTGATGAGAGAGGCTAGAAATTCTCGAGTAGGCGCCATGACCCGCAAAAAATTTTCCATAGCCAGATAAAAAGGACAGGTTTTCGTCGTTCGATATGATCTGTAAGTATGAAAAAAATAAAGGTAGTGTGTGGGGGGACACAGCCATCATAAAAGGCGTTACACGAAATTGAAAACGCTTGTGATATAGACGTGCTGCTTGGTGGAAATGGATGGCGAGTTAAGAAGTCGTATAGAACGAAAAATATGCGCATGGCGTGTTATAAACAGTTGACCTCTTTTGAGTAATGGGCGCAAGTTGACTCTTCACGCTCCTCCTCTCGCATGTAAATCACCTTCCGCACCCGCCCCGCTGGATTGAAAATCGCAGGCACAGAAATCAAACCTATCCGAGCCTTCGAATGACTCATTGGAGACGTTTGCATTTCTAGCTTTGATGTGTGATTCATGTTTTCAGAGACCTGACATTAGGCATATAAATATAAGAGTAATTTTCGATGGTTTGCTGGCTATCATCGTGTAATAAAAAGAGTGTATGTGTTTAATAACGAGGTTTTTCATCGCAAATTAAGCATACAACGATCGAGTTTTCTTACGGCCGACGTTACATACGCAGTGGAGCTTGCCACATGTGTTGCGTGACAAGTTGTTTTGGATGAAGGTGTTGCGTGACTATCTAACAAAATGTCGTGGGGGTCTGCGTGACAATTGCCCAATGGTCTCCTGACTCCTGACCTCACCTAATAGAGGCAATCTTTAAAGTATGAGGTCAAGAAAACAGACATAAAAAAACCTTGGAGACTCTTGATGAAGTTCATCCAATTTTATTTATCATTTTAATAGCCATAGATTATTACATTAAAAAACTCAGATTTCACAAGGGTAGATGAACATAACGTTAAGAAGCTCGAATATCTTTCGAGCAATGATCCAAGGGTCGTCTTCTACGCTCTCCAAAATGCTCCTTCCTACAGCGCGCCCCTCGGGGGAGCACATGGCCCTTTGCCAGACCTTCAGTAATAGCCCGTTAGTGTCAACATTTGTACTGTGAAAGAGGTTGATGACCAAAAGGACACGATTTTGCGCTGCTGTAAAATCTGGGATGAAAGGGACTTTGTCGCTGGGCTCCAGGATTCGCGGCGGCAGTGCAGTCTGTTGGTCAGCAGTTTCGTTGAAATTTGTTTGGAAGTAAGTCGCTGCAATGAATTCTACAAGTAGGGCCCAGCCAACTCCAAATTTTCTTTCAGGTAAGGACAGAAGGTTGGCCTCTTCAGTGAAGAGTGGTTGTGCTAAAAGAGGAGAACATGCACTAATGAAAGCTATTATTACACCATAACAGCTAATTATAACAAAGCAAATATTAGAAAGAGCCAATGAGACCTCAAAGTGAAAACGAGGCTTGACGCACATTCAGGAAAACGTGAGTGAATAAATTACGATTGCTTTTAACTTTGTGATTCGCTGAGAGAGTGACGCGAGTTTTCTAGACCAATCACAGAGCGAAGTAAAGCTAAACCAATTCAATTCTAATGCTCAAGTGAAAATTGCTCAGTTGGGAAAAAAAATTAGGCTACTTTCTCTCCGAATCAACAAATTGAATAACTAAATCAATAAAAGACGAAAGCAGTCTAGATTGTAAAATGAATGAATATAAAAAAAAGCCAAGATTTTTAGCCTAATTTAAAGAATTTTACCCGTCAATATCGATGTAGTGTGCGCCTTCCACATAAGGGCGATCGTTACGTCATGGTTATCATCTTCAGAACCACCTTTAACTCGCGTAAAGAACTCAGCCCAATGTTTAATAACTTCAGAGTGTTTTTCCGTGCACTCTTCAATACTTGTACAGAACTTATCTTTGACCACGTCGCTTACATCAGCTGGCTTGGAAATATACACAGGATATTTCAAAGGAGGAAACAGCCCAGCTTTCAAGGCGCCTAAGAACGGTAGGACAGAGAGGTAATAATTCATATCAGCCCACCAGCTGTTTGGAGAGACACAGGGGGAGCCAGTGCAACGACTCTGGCCAACTGCCATATCATTTAGACGTCCAGTGGACATTTGCCATCCGAACTGGAGCGGAAGTCCCCAAAGAAGGTTCCCTGTGTTGTTATACCCCCAGGAATTGAAGTACCCTTGGGTATACTGCTCCATCAATTTGAAAATTCCCATTCTCTGTAGATACAACCATGGGTTGATGATAGTCATGGTTTCGCCGGCTATTTTCCCAACTGGATAATCTTCGAAGGAGCTGGGCGCTTCAAACCAACCGGGCGGATAATGTCGAACGAGCACATCAGTTTGGGATGACACAGGATTGGATAAGCGGCTTATTATCGCGCAGATAACCACGGCTATGCAGGTCATGTGATTCATGTTTTTCTACCAAAATTACCAAATCTTAAGTAGATGATACAAATCTGCGAAGGAAAATTAAAGATATTTTATTTACAAGAAAGAGCAAAATTTTCACCTAAATTAATAAACAGCGGTCTCTAAGTGTCCATTGGTCTTTAAGAATATGACAACCGGAAACCATATGTGCACGTTCATCGCAAATTTTCGTGGGAAAATTTATTTTTAATTTCGTGTAATTTTCTGATGAAAGCAACCAAGCATTGTGCGTAAATTCAACGACGATAAACGCGTCTTTTAAAACTATAAAATCAACAATATCCGTTACAATTAACAACATGCAAACCGTCCTGCCAATTTTTCGTTTTCTGGAAAAAAAAAGCCATCCTGATGATGGGAACATAAAAATGCAAATTACACATCGATCGCAAACTTGATTCGTGCAGCTTTAGAAGAGTAAATATAACTTTTCTTTTGGTCAGGTTTGTAGCCAGATATCACAATTTTACTTACGAACGGTCCTTTATATAATTACAGGACCATCTGTTTCCGGCGACTTAGCAATTACCATGAATGTTATAAAACGTTGTTCTTTTCATGATCGCTCATGATAAGAACAAATAAATTAGAGTTATGTTGTAATTTACATTTTTTTTTTGGCGCATCACACATGTAATTATTTTTACTGTTATGTCCATAACTGGTTTCATTAATTGTGTTCTAAACTTGAGTTTTGTCTAGGGAGAAGCTCTTAGCCATGTTCTAAATTGAAAGGTTCATTTTCCTTTCACTTATAAGAGGATTTCCCGAAAAAAAACTGAAAAAAAAATGTTTCACGGTAGACCCTCTCCTTATACGTTTCATACGTTCCTATCCACTCTTGTCTCCCCTCCCCCCTTCCAGTTGAAGGTGGCATCAATTTCTTTATTTAAAGTTATGTTCGTGTGGAAGGTGACTCAGCTGACTATACGAAGATACACTTTCCTTTTTCGAGCGTGACCACAGGCAGTCCAAGCTTCAGCTGTGAGATCATGATCTTGCAAAACAAGAGTTATAGTGAAATTATAAGAGTTTGCATGGCATATTTACGACCGCTCTTAGGAATAAAAAATTACATTCAAACTCTCAATGAAAATACTGCACCTTTTTTACACAGTGCATCGCTTGTTATCGACCGCTTACTATGTTAAAAAAGAACCCATATTAGCGAGTTATCCATTTCTAAGTTTACTACGTACATATGAGACTGGCCTCTCTTATGTACGTGGTAAACCTAGAAATGGATAACTCACCAAAATGGGTTCTTTTCGTCATAGTAAGCGGTCAGATAACAAGCGATGCACTGTAGAAGTGAAGTGAGGTATTTTAATTGAGAATTTGAATGAATTTTTTTTCCTAAGAGCGGTTGTAAATGTTCCCATACAAACTCTTGTAATTTTCTCAAGATGACTACCTCACAGCTGGAGCTTGGCCGTCTGTAGCGTGACATGCAGGTGATCAGATCCGCAATTAAAACATGACGAAACATTGTAAAACTTAACTTGCAACCGGTTAGTACTTATTACGCTAAATAATTGTTCAAATAAATATGATTTTCCTGCATTTTCTCGAATAAATCTCTTTATTTAGATTATATTTAGATGCTGTTATGGGATTGATAATCCTTTTCGCTGCTATCACAGGTCAAGCAATTTATGACTTTATCAGGCTTGGCTCGGCTAACATCCGTATGATATCATTATGAAACTCTGCGGAAATGTTCGAAGTTCCGATTGTATGTATTGTAATTGAAAGGGGTCAGACAAATTCGTAATTTCAGTATGAGGAAATGATGGATTTTGATTTTAAGTATTAATTTTAAATTTCAAATTTTAATTTTGACGAACGGATTTTAGCCACATTCGCAAAGGCCAGTCACGCAAGTCCTCTGATCCCTTGAGAAAATTTAGACTAAACCTCATCACGGTCAAAACTACAGCACTAGAATGTTAACAGATAATTTTGCTTTAAGATCAACTTGCCTTTCTCTTGAGAATAAACTTTAAACACTTCCCAAAGCCGGTTTGGCAAACAGGGTGGCACTCGTCAGTGATACACCAAGAAAATGTGATCCCTTGGGCACACCCGCGTAGGGGCTGGTTACCATAGTTTGAGGTAGATGTCATAACCTCGTTTTCAAGTTTGAGAATAAGCTCCTTACAGAACTACTCTCTTCAGACCACCACAGATGAACAAACACAAATAAACAAACAAAGAAACAAACATTACCGACCTTGGTGTTTTTGTTTTTTTAGTTTTAAACTTTTGCTCGACTTTTAGCGTGTTGAACGCTCATTTTCGTGTGGCGAACTGAGAGTGAAACGCCTTACTTCTAACTTTGCGACCTTATTTTTATTATCGTAGTGGCAACGGAAATGCAGCTATGTGCGATCTGGAGCTTGTAGATTATTGAAGCGAGATTAACGCCGGGCTTACAATGGGAACTTCCTGTTAGTTCCGGTCTTTTAGGATTTTCATCTCCATTTCGAGCTCTTGACACGACTGCAATGAGTGTCTAGTAGTTGGCACGCTTTGACCCTAAATAAGTGATAGACAACCCTCCACTTAAACTCCCAGGTGTGACAAAGAGAGAATTTCTCCTTACAATATCAATACAAAATCAAGCAGACAAGTGATGAGAAAAAGAAAAATATCAACTAGGGGATTATTAGTTGATTCAATACCAAATCCTCCCAACTGACACTATAAGAATTGTATGGCAGATAGTAAGGAGAATTACTAATGAGATCTTGGGTTTAATGAGTTAACATAATAAACAGAAATCTTGTATTTCATTTCCGATAAGTAACTTGAAAGTTCGCCCTTTCCCCCGGACAAGGTTGCAAGTATTTTGATTGTGAGCATTTTTTTAACACCAGGCAACATTGAAACGCAGAAGAGGGAGAGATACTGGTGAGGGTTATAAAAAAAAACAAAAACAAAAAAAAGTAGCAGAAGACTCCGCCTCTCATTGTAGTCTCGTCCCTTGAGAGACTGTTTTCTCTCCCGCTATCTCGCTCCCGTCCGGTCTTATGTCTTTGAGTGTCATCAAGCTGAATTTTAATAACCTCAAATCAGATTATTCGCTAAGTTACGGCTGGGGTCGGCGAGCTGTCTTTGATCTTGTCGTTTATTTAACCAATAAGTCGTCATAAAACAACCCAGGCTGTTAGCTATGTCTAGCACTCATTGCAAGATATCATCTAACATGAGAGTTTGAGCGACGCGCGGGCAGAATAAGCAGACATTCGCCTATATCGAGCGTAAAAAGTTGATTCAAAACGCTGACAGTGGTTGTGTCAAGATAGTTTTGTTGTTTGCTGTACTGCTGTATATTTGAATGAGGTAAGTGAACTCCTTCGTATTTCTCGAACAATGCTCGTTTCTCTGGGGTCGTTTCAAAATTCGTGTTCACTTAAACATTGGCTTTTGTTTCATAGCACGCAATAATCGATGTAAGCGTGTACCAAACTAAAAATTTACTGTTTTTGTTCCAAAATTCAAATTTACAAGTGGCCATTGTCTCGTCATTTCAAGCTGTACAATTTACCGTGTAACAAATACAAAATCAGTTCGAAATAAAATGTTACTGCAACATTTTTGCTAAAATAAAATCTTCTACTGTTTTTCCGGCTCAGCCAAGATTAAAAATTGGCTAGTTTGTGGACCAAGTTTGGAAAAACAGTTTCTCTTTAGTAGGTAAAATATGAAATATAATTTGAATTCTAGACTTGGGTGCATTGAAACGTAGTTTGCTTTTATTGCTTGAATCGTCTGTTCTGTGAATGATTAACTTGAGCGCGCACGCGAGTTATGAAAAAAAGCGGTCCCAAGACCAAATTTCGGTTGGATTATCTTAAGCCAAAAAGTTTCAAACTCTTCTGATTTTCGACAAAGTTTTTCTCATCACTGTAAGATTAAAATGACACTGTATGAATTAAAATCACACTCTGATGTTGTGTCAACGACAGATGGTAAAATTTAAAACAAAGGCAAAAATATTAAGTTTAAGGTTTTTGAAAAAAAATAACTGTAGCGATTATAATCGATCTATGAATTTAAGTGTTGAATATCAAACTCAGATGCGTACCATATTTTTCAAAGGGTCGAAACGTTTTCGATTCAAATTTTAATTTTTGCGGAAGTGAAAGTTACAGTTTTCTCTGGAGAAGTATATAATTTAAACTGTGCGTGTTTTTAAAATCGACCTTTCCAAAAATCACTTTTTCTTCGACACTTTTGTAGCTCTATGTCTGATAAATTGTCGATCTGTCTTTCAAAAACGACAGGCTAATGATGAATGTAAAATACGCGTTTCTGTTAAAAACAATTGGAAAACATAAATTACTAATAAAGCGTTGAGATCTATAGGTTAATCATTCAGTATTTCACATCGGACATTTGGCTGAAAAATCGACGGTGTTTGTTTGGGGAAACACCATGCAGATTGGTTATGATACAAATGGCAAAAATCCAAGTTAATTTACATCAAAGCCTTGTGACAAAGACTTTTTTCCCTGTGGCTTAGGTTGAGCTGTTCATTTGCAAAGACCTGATAAAGAGCGTTTTGATCTTTCAAAAATACTCTTGTGTTGACAGGTGTGTTTACAAAAGTTCTGCCTCTTCCTTTAAGTTGCTTGTTACCTCAAATGACAAATGATTGGCGGGATTCATTTGACGGTTGAAATAAGAACACGCTTTCAATTGAAGCCAGAACATTTTCTAAGGCAAAATGAACTCGCTGAGTACTAAAGGAGGAAAGTTACATCCTAATTAAATCCTATCCTTTTTTTAAAACAAATTTTAGTAAATAAAAAAAAGCCGTGTTTGGAAAGTTCAATTGTCCTCACCCACAAGACAAATGTTATGTCACGGACCTTTGAGAGAGTGTTCTTTGTAAAAGAATTCATAAAACAAGATTGATTTTCTAAATTTCGGTGCAATAGTTTGAGACGAAATGAGGTCAGATGTTTATGTGAAAATGTATTTTCCCGGAGTTGCTTGTTGCCATATAGAAATGACAAAGATGCATGCATGGTTCAGCGAAGGGTGATAAATTATAAACTCCGCTTTTGAATGAAGAAAGGCTACTATACAATCACATATTAGAATCCGAGTACCAAGAAAATTTTTTAGAATCCTTGGTGATATCAGGCACACTGCGGACTTTTCAATTTCGCGGTTCCGATGCGCAACCGAGTGAGATTCAGAAAACCTGTTGGAAGACATCTGCCCCAAATGAAACAGTTGTAAACACAGTCATTTGCATACAAGATTTCAAAACAGTAGCAATCTGTTCACCTGCTCATTATCTGAGTTGTCATTAAGGGCGAAAAAACACGCGAAGGATATGTAAACTTAATAGGAAACGCATATTGTCGAGAGGATACATTGAAAACTCGGCCAACCTGCTCTGTAAGGTAGTTTTGACTCTTTTAGTCGCGGGGATTCATTAAGGTAGGTTAAAAAATTAAATTTTTTTTGTAATGACGCCGAGCTTTGTAAAGACGATTTATTAGGTATTCAGAAATATATGTGCTCTGCGTACTCAGGAATAGATCGTGAAAATAATAGCAGATTTGATCTGTAAGACAACCTTGAGGTGTTTTTAACTCACCAACCGGTGAGTTTTTATATATATTTTCTCAAAATACTACGCCGTAACCCGGTCAAAGAAGCTGGCATAATATTTCAAAATTTACCAAATGTGCGAAGTTGTGCAACATATACAGACATCTTTGCGACGTTAATGTCCTTGCGAAACATCCTAGCAAACTGAAGATTTAGATATATGAAAATTCACATATTTGCACTGCGGTGGAAAGATGAAATTAGAAGATCCTCGCAGCTAAGAACACTACTGAAACTAGTAGTTGTAAGTAGGACCTGAAAAAAATTTCAGGCCCGTACGGGATTTGAACCCATGACCTCTGCGATACCGGTGCAGCGCTCTACCAATTGAGCTAACAAGCCAACTGGGAGCTGGTCAATGATATATTTGCAGTGATTTGCAGTGCAAATATGTGAATTTTCATATATCTAAATCTTCATTCACTCGGATGTTTATTTGTACCCAATTCATAGACCAGCTCCCAGTTGGCTTGTTAGCTCAATTGGTAGAGCGCTGCACCGGTATCGCAGAGGTCATGGGTTCAAATCCCGTACGGGCCTGAAATTTTTTTTTTTTTTTTTTTTTCAGGTCCTACTTACAACTACTAGTTTCAGTAGTGTTCTTAGCTGCGAGGATCTTCTAATTTCATCTTTCCACCGCAGTGCAAATATGTGAATTTTCATATATCTAAATCTTCATTCACTCGGATGTTTATTTGTACCCAATTCATTGACCAGCTCCCAGTTGGCTTGTTAGCTCAATTGGTAGAGCGCTGCACCGGTATCGCAGAGGTCATGGGTTCAAATCCCGTACGGGCCTGAAATTTTTTTCAGGTCCTACTTACAACTACTAGTTTCAGTAGTGTTCTTAGCTGCGAGGATCTTCTAATTTCATCCTAGCAAACTTCCAGCCTTTTACCCGCTTGCAATGGTCTTGTTCATCATAAAACTCACGAATTTAATTTCAGTTTAGTCAGAGCTGATCCCAAGCTGACGGTTGTAGAAGTTGAGTTGATCTTCTTTGTGGCGTCGAATGCGACAACAACTATATGTAGCAATTTGTATTTACTTCGTATCTGCATAGAGTTCGCATTCGACATCACTTAGGTGTTCAATGTTTTTTTTTCGCCTCAGCTCTGAAGGCAACGATCAACAGAGCTATCTTGGTTTTTCTCTCCCGCCAAGCTAACGGTAGAAAATCAGACATTGACAACAAATTGACAAAGGGAGATGGGGACGAGAGGCCAGCAAAAGTTTGGGGGGTGGGGGTAGTATGAGGTTGCTTTGTCTCGTCGTCCCTTTTGGTGACGAGTAAGAAAGATCATCAGCCCCACGGGAACCTTCCTCACTACCTAGGGGGTTTTCGTCATTCATTATATCGTTTTATTTTCAGATATTCCACTATGTCCAGATGTTCAAAAGCTACTCGTCAGTTGTTGAGAACAACATCGTTTTGGGTGCTCTGCTTTCTTCTGCTAGCATCCCTTGGAGCCCTTTTGTTCTCCGAGGTGGAGCGTCCCAGCGCTATGAGCAGATTGAAATCCAAAGACGAAAAACTCGCAAGTCTTCAAAACGAAATGAAAACCGAATACAACATGACCCATGAAGAATTTGCAAGGTTCGTTAATTTATCCAGTGAGGCTCTAAGTCTGGATGGGCCTGCGTGGAATTATCTTGACGGGCTGCGGTACACCTTCGAGACGCTAACAACAATAGGTAAGCACAACTTATGTGTCCACGTTTGGTTCTTTTGTGTTTTAACTTACGTACGAACGAACGAAGAACGGAAAAACGGTCAGAACCTTTTCACTAATTTTTTTTGTGAAACCTTTTAGGTTATGGAGCCATTTCTCCTTCCACCAGACTGGGCCAGGCATTGTGTATAGTCTTTGCAATTCTGGGAATTCCTGTTACAATCCTGGCATTCAAATCTGTTGGTGAGCTTATCAGCCTCGGGATCAGTTCTACCATCGCATTTGTTGAAACGAAATGCTGCAGAAAAGAACCGACTCATGTTGAAGCAAAGTGTACGGTCGCCACATGCTTGCTAATGATGATAATGCTACTTTTAGGAGCCATAATGCAATCGAATTTTGATGATTGGTCATATCTGGAAGCGTGTTACTTTTGGGTCATTACCTTTACAACCATCGGATACGGCGATTACATCGCAGGATCCGAAACCCGCAAAAAGGGCACCGGAAATCCAAAAACCAAAGTTATTAAGTCTTTAAACGTAGCGTTTCACATTGCCTGGACCACGATCGGCCTATGCGTGTTTTCTAGCCTGCTTAACGCCGCAGCCACGTTTATCGAGAAACGAACGCTCGCTAAACGGAGATGCGGGAAGCGCAGGTGCTGCTGTTGTGCTGGCCAACAAGAATCGGATTCTGAAAAAGGTGACACACTGGAAAAATACACCTACCAACCTAGTGCCAATGGTCGTGCGCGTGACAAGATTCAAAGTCGAGAAGACTACAACTGCATGACTTATGTATAACACGTTAATTAAACTACTTCCCTACACCAAGGGTCTCCGTTCCATTTGACCAGTGTTTCGTCAAGCCTGCGCATTAAATAAAAAGCTAGAAAATTAGAAGAGACGGGAATGATTGGCGCGTGAAGGCAATTTTTTGAGCTGCGCACGTCTTCAGAAGAAAATATGGCCTGATGATTTAAAGCGTTTCTGTTCCCTCGTCTAAGGCGAAAAAGTGTATTAGGAAAAGGCTTGAGTTTTCTTGAATTAAGTTTCGTGGTCGAGGTGAGGTGAACTTCAGAAGGGAAGGTCTGCGCAGGGCTATAAGAGGAGCCAAAGTTTATTTCTACAGCAACTTCCCTGTGGGACAGTCTTCTTCTGTGGATTGCCATCGCTTAGCATTTTAGAACAAATTTAAGGTACCGGGTGCCCAGATAGCGACTACTTCAGCCACCAGAACTTATCCCAACGTCTATTGTACTCATGAGTCTACTCCACCAGGGCGGGAAGCTGATCCATTGTAGCTTAACTTTCCTTCATTTCGCTGTGTCCTCCTGACAATTTATCAGTACTTATCTATACTTGTTTGTGGGGAGTCACTTTTTCGCATTTGATCACATGCACATGTAAAATGCCTGTTACAAACAATACTTATTATATTAAAAATTTTAACACTAAATATTATAAATAATAAAATAAACATTATGAATATTTAAGTGTCTTTCTCTGAAACTAGACAAGACGAAGGCGGTCAGTGGTCGATCCCGGGCTTTTTGAGCGAGAGTCCAGTCCAGCGCGTCTACTGCAAGGCAACCGCGCCTTCCTTTACGCACGCTCTTTGATTACTACAAAATGTTACCTCTCATTGTTATTAACAAAATACAAGGAGGAAAATAAAAAAGCGCGTGTCTGAAATAGGGACTCTACATAAAGGAACGCCATTCAGAAAAAGCCATACCACAAAACAAATGGTTTTTATCTGTTGATCTTTTTATGCGGAAAGTTTATTTGAGCTTGAGTTTAAACGCATCGATTGTTGCCGATCAGAAAGGCAGTAATTTGGAAGTGTTTCATTCTCCGGGACTTTTAAAATTCTAAGGCAAAGATTGAGACATATGTCTGCTCTTAGGGGTTTATTCATTTTTCTCTCTCACACAGAACAACATGCTGAGTGCAAGGTATTCAGTTTTAAACGCGAGTGAAGAGACGGTATGTTCACATACTGAAACAGTTCTCGTTCCGTGAAATAAGAATCAAACAGTGATCTAACATTTGTACAAACGCATTTTAAAATAATATAGTACATCGAACATCAGAGATAATTATTTTAATTGAGTGACGTCAATAATAATCCTGAATTGTATTGGCCTTGCTTTCTTCGCTCCGTGATTGGTCGAGGCATTTTCTCAATAACCTCTCCACCAATCATATGCAGTTTTCCCGCACTTCAGGCAGGGAGTTTCCATTGGCTCCTTGAAACATTTTCTTCGGCTCTGATTGGCTGCATTGATACCTCTATTTGAGATTTACCGACATTCAATCAAAATACGCTATGGTCGACTATCTGTTGTCCTATCACTCGTTAAAAAGCAATTTCTCTCAAAGATTCCATGCAATAAATAAATATACAATTCCACTAGCAAAAAACACCTATTACATCGTCGACCTTCCACACTTCTTGAACTGTGCAATAAATCTTTTAAATACTGTTCCCTTCGATAAAATTTGAATGGGACAACATCGTCATAACATGACATATTCCTTCGCCGTCTCTGCTTGGTAGGGCTCGCATAGCTCCCTACCCCACCGGGGGTATCCAGGTATTTTTACTTCTCTTAATAACCTGGTAGTTTTCTAATATTCCTGCTCGCCATTTCTTCCTCTTCGAGTTGCTTTCTAAACTTGTTGACTTTTTCTGAAGGAGAATAGAACAAGTTTTTTCATGACAAGAAGAAAAAACATATTTCTCTATTTCTTTACCGAGCTCAACATTTACCATCTCTCTTATTCTGTTAACAAACATGAGGCTTTCGACATCGCTGATCCCAGCAGTATGCTGGGCGCGTGTCATGTATGAACTTCGTAATAGGCCTTACTCGCCATAGAGTCTCTGCAGTTCCGTGGTAGAGTATCGGAGCGCGGAATCGGAAGTTCTTAGGTTCCATACCTCATGGCGACTCAGAATTTTTTTCTCCGTCTCACGCTCGTTACGACACAAAAAACATCTTTCTCTGAGAACTGTACATGACCATAAAACACCAGAAGTATCTTCTTTAAAAAGCTGAAAATTTAGCGGAATTCCCACGCGGGCACGTTAAAAGGAAAAATAAATGTCCTTGGAGCAGTACAGGATAGATAAGGTTTTTACCTCGTAACTGCGTGAATTTTTCGATCTTCTGGGACAGCAGCTCATCCAATCGGCGCACGTAGTCTGAGAAATCAAAGAAGTTTCAAATCTTTTAGGATCGTTGAGTGATTTAAGTTTCAATTAACATCAGGGTTAAAAGTTAAAACAAATTCATGAAAACCAAAACTACCACAATTCACAGAGTAAATATTAATAATATTAGTAAATAGACAGATTAATAAGTATAAAGCTGGATAGATAGAAAGTTAGATAGAGAGAGAGACAGATGGATAGGTAGATAGATAGATAGGTAGACAGATAGATAAATTGATAGATTGATTGGTAGATAAATAGAAAGATCGATACCAAGATGATAAACAGACAGACAGGTAGATAGATGGACAGTCTGGGTGTTGACTTACCTTCCATGTTGTAGTCGACATCCATATCTACTCTTTCGATCAACTTGTCTTCTTCTTGTAAAAGCATTTTGGTTTCCTAGTTATGGACAGAACTACATTCAACAAACTTTACGGTCATAAGTTTTCCTTACCTACAAACGCTCTTAGCTTTAGCGAAGAGTAACATTACTTGGCACTAGGGGCGTAAGAGGCTTGGAAGGAGATTCTCCGTTGCCCTCCCTTTTAGGAAATAACATTTTTTCAACACAATAATATACATTTTTGTTCAAGAGTCGAAAAGGCACGAATCTGAAGAGTCGTCGGCGTTGCATCAACAAGAGCCCACTGGTAACAAGGTAGAGCAGCGGTTTGCGCCATTTCATGCGAGGTGCGCAGAAATTCCTAACGATGAACCCCCCTACCCCTCCTTGAAAAATATTGACCACCCTCTGGAAACTTCGTTCGTTCCCTCTTACCTCGATGTTTTTCCTGTGGTCGTCCACTAACTTATCCTCTGCATCTTGCAGCTGAGATACTGCCTCGTGGAACGTGTAAAGCTCTTGCGACTGCTCACCAGAGCCCTGGAAAATAGAAAACCCTTCAAACCTTTAACTTGCAGTTTCTTGTGAGCTTTGAATTAAGCAAACTTTGAACTAAAAATCACACATTCAAGCGAAAAGCACTCAAATCATCTCCAAGAGGATTTTACAACGAGCACTTACGCTGTGATTGCAAAGAAGAGCAAGATCCACATTGTTAAGGTGTCTCCCATCAGAGAGGGCCGACACGTCTTCAGCGCTCGTGTCATCTTGTCCACCATCGGCAGGTGCTGCTTTCTTCTTCGCATTACTCTCTGGACCAAGCTCTTTGACTCTGAAGAGTTGAAAACCATAAAATTAATATGTGGATTTAACGTGAATAAACGCAGCTGTCATATAGCGATGTTTTATTTTATTAAAAAGAAGAAATAAGACTATGGGCGGAGAATAATCGTCATAGCTGACCTGTCTGCGTAACGCAAAGTATTCAGTGTATGTTCACAGCAGCTCATGCCAGGGGAAATCATTGCGATCTATAAATAGGAATAAATAAGATTGTTAAAGGTTCAAAGGTTTAGCTTCTGTGGAGGGGTCAGATGTTGTATGGGTCAATAAATAATAATTATTACAACAATAATAATAATAATAGGAACAGCAATTTTTTTAAAAATTTCAATGATAATTTTTTCAATAGGTAGTTCTTGCAATAAAAACTGTCTTGTCAATAACTGATAACTATTTTCATTTCTAAAATTCTACATAAAAGATAATTTTTTATAAAATATTACACTAACAATATTGATAATAAAAATGATGTGATAATAATAATAACAATGACAATAATTATATAAACAATTACAATAATAATACTAATATTAATAACAATTTTGAGATTTTTTAAAACTTAAACGATAATTTATCTTAATAGGTAGTTCTTGAATATTAAATACATACTATAAAAAACTGATTTGTTAATAACTAATAATAACAATTTTCATCGTTACAATTCTACAAAACAATAAAGAATAATTCATACCATACAAGTCTTTGATTTTTCACCAATGAAGGAATCTCTCAGAACCTGTTGGAACAGGACAACAACAATTTTTATCAACCTGGCACCAATAGCTATACAGATACTAGAAAGGATATGTCGTTTAACTGATGTCGATTGACTGATTTTCTGTCTATCTGTGGCTTTTTCAAAATTTTTGTTTCATTCTTTCCTTTTACCTGTGTAAGTTTGCTGGCTCTAAAAGGAAGATGTGCTCCTTTGCGTCCAAGAGCTCGAATACATTCCTTTAAATACGACAAAGATGAACAGGAGGTTATCGTAAATCGTCAATTTGTAAAGAAAATTTTTTCAAAGTAGGCAAACTTAACCATGATTAGACACCAACCTTCAGAGCTAGTAAACTCTTGTTAATTTCCGCGCCTTCGAGACGCGTTTGCCGATCAGCGGTTGATGTGTCCGCTCCTCGTTCATTTCCTGAAAAATAGAAATAGACAACATGAAAGTTAAGTCTTCCAAAAACACCAAAATAACAACAACAACAACCACAACAAAAACAACAAATACAAAAACCAACAACAACGAAAGAGCTAAGATGCAAAGTAATCTGAATAAAAAGAGTTTCGAACCAAAAAGGCAAACCGCAAAAAAAAAAATGTGTCCAGTTGAGATAACAACTTTAACTACCTGCTAAGTCAATCAGTGAGAATTTTCCATAGAGTTGGCCTCCACCACCATCTTTCCTGTACCCTCTACAGGTTAAACAATATATCAGTAAGACATGAACCTAGCAATGACCTGGCTCATTATAGGCAGTCTCTCCGCGGCTCAGTGTTAGAGCATCGGAATGCGGAATCCGAAATTCCGGGCTTCGATTATTCAAGGGCCGTTGCTCAAAGGTAACTTCACGGGCCTGAAGCTTTTTTAAAGAATTTAAATCTACGAACGGATTTAAGCTCACAAGATCAGTTAAAAAAATATCTCGACCTTGAATATAAACAAGATAAAAAAGAGGTTTTCCTAGACACGGGCCCCAGATGACCAAATGACCCAAGATGGCGATGAACAAACAAGCAATGAAGAGAAGAGAGTCTTTATGTAATGGTAACTAACCTCTTTCTTAAAATAATCTGAAAGACAGCGTGAGAACGGGACGAGTTTTGATTGGCTGACGTTTGCCCAGATGTTCTGTATAAAATAAACAGAGAAATAAATAAATATATATATATAGCCAAACCACTAACTTATACAAGTACATAATAAAATTTTAAGCCATTTAAAAAGTATGTCAATAGGTAGGTAAATTTTTTTTAAAGAAAACATGGAACCATCCGAAATCAGACGGATCCGTGCGAAATCGGAACGATCTTTTCGGAATCTCGAGCGGTAGCCGTCCGAAATCAAACGAAATAGTCGGAGGTCGAACGAAACCTTCCGAAATGACACAAAACCGACCAAGATCGGATGGATCTACCCGAAATCAAACAGTATCGTCTGGAATCAGACGGAAGGGTCCAAAATAACACGGAATCAGACGAATCATAGACAAGGAGTCTTTCCTAACCTGAGTTTGTTACCAAGCTCTATAAGTTTCAGTGTATCTTGTACAGAATTTACAATCTTTTCCTCCAGCTCACAGACCTGATTTAGAAAATAAAAAACGTTGTGAAATATTGACTTCAAGATTATTCAAGGCCTGTAGATTGAAAACAGAAACGACATGCAAAACAGACTTCCATGCAAAAGTGTGCTTTGTACCGAATAGCTACCTAAACTCAAATAATCACAATTTATAATACTGTTTATTAAAAACTGGATCATTGGACAATGCAATTCGAGAGTTTTCACTGGCTTAGCCATCATGGGTTATGAGCCATTATACCATGCGGGCGCATGTAGACGAGTTAAACGGAAATTAAAATATAACACTCTGTTTGTTCTAACAAAAGTAAAGTTGGGAAGATTTATCTTTAGTTTGGGGCGTTTTTAATGAAACCATAATTTAAACGCGCGCTTGTTGGATATGAGATGATTATAGCTATCTATTATCTCATATCCAACGCGCACTCGTGGAATAATTGTTAAATAAACAATGGCAGATCATAACTGTTGTTGAGATTTTGTTCAGGGGGAATGGGTGAGAGAAGGACTTACTACGGAGGAGGGAGGGGGAGGGGAATTAACATTTATTATTTCACACTGTACCTGAACTTGCTGATTGCCGTCCTCCAAAACTCTCAACCTCTTCCGCTTGTTGAGTAAATCGAAAACCTTCAAGCGCATAAAGAGAGACCATTAATAAATTAATTTAATGACCCGCTCTCCCACAACAACAATACAAGTTGTAACGAGTTTTACCTTGCTGCCGTAGATCTCAAAATAACTTGCTGAAATAACAAGATCCTTGTTTTTGTGTTTGGGAGCTTTGCTCAATTTGAACACATCAGTAGCTGCAAGGAAACAGAAAGAAAAGCGTAACTCAACAAGGTGAGACGTGGGGAAAATTACATTTTCGTATACTATCACTGAGCAGATTTCAATTAAATGTTGAAAGTATACCGGGTTCTTATTACGTTTGCTTCAATGTGCTCTGATTGTTCTAGAAAATTCGCACCACCTTTCCCAACCAATCAGGTGTAAAGATAAAACCAACCACAGCCTTGTCTCTCACGTTTTCCCGCGCTTCAGGCATTGTTTTCCCTCCAAAAATGACTTCTCATTGGCTGCTTGCAATATTTTTTTTACTGTTCCTATTGGCTGTTGTGCCTACGTTGTTTTGATCCTATGACACCGAATCGAAAAACACTCTCTCTGAACCTCGGGAGTACAAAGCAAAAAATTTGCACTCTCCCACCTTTAAGCTGAGCGAAGGTTATTTCGACTCTATCAAAACAAAAAAAAAATAGAAAGAAAAACACGACAAACCTGCCAAAGCATAAATTCCTTTGGTACAATCCTGTTGTTTCCCAGTAAAAGTACCACCCATGGTCTGAAAAAAAAAAAAAAAAAGTTTCAAAATTAAGAATCGTGTCTACTTCTTTCTTACAAGAAACGTGTAGTGATAAAAATCTCCCTCGTTTGTCGCTCTACCTCATCTATCGCGCTTTTTTACCATTTTTCTCTGTTTTACTAACTGTGCGTCTGAAACTGCCTGGTACAAAGTGCGCCACTTAAAAATCCCAAATACTTTAATATTACACCAAGTGCATTTGACGAATACCCCATAACCCTCATTAATTTGCCACAATCTCAAGTGGTAGAAATGTTCATTCATTTAGCGGGTTTCGCAGCGTTTAACACGAGAGACAAGTCTGAAGTCAAATGGTCTTGATCTTAGGTCAGTAACAAGACGTTTATACACAGATTTTGGGTGTAAAATACTATAAATCATAACTTTGTCCCTCCAGGGAGCTTCGTTGATATTTTCAGCAGCTTATATTACTTGGATGTTCAATCGACATTTAGAGAAAGAATGTGATACACTGTAAAACATACGTGAGTTTTTCCGCTGCCTGTCTGGCCGTATGCAAAACAAGTCGCCATTCCTTGGTTAAATATCGTGTCCACAAGCGGCTTGGCTGTGTATCTGGGAATACAACGGGCATTGGATGGGTTAAAGATAAGATTTAGAAGGCTTTTAGGCCTTGATATAGCGGTATGACCATTAAATTTTCGACCAAGATCTCTACATTCTCATGCATGAAGTACCTTCATAGGTATTGCTATTCTTCGTGAAAAGATTTCAAATCTGTACAAACGAAAAAGGTTATAAATACAACCGTAATCCGGAGGTTTAATTTTGATGAATTACGATTACAAAGTTAAGTAGATAGAGCGCTTTTCGATGAAATGTTGTAAAATCAAAACCAAACTTATCGCAAGGACCAATACATGATCAGTAGAAAGTTCCATAACATTAAGAACCAATAAGAACTCAAAGTAAAACCCAGTAAACCGCCCAAAGCGCGGGAAAAAGCGGGGGACCAAGTCGGGATTGGTTTTAGTTTTGCACCTGATTGGTTGAGAGAGCGGCGCATTTTTTTTAGACCAATCACTGAGCGGGGTAAAGCTAAACCAATCCAATCTCGGATTACCTACGATACTCCATTTAAAATTGCTCTAAGACTTACCTGTATACCAATTCATTATTCGCATTTTCGTCAAAAGCGTAATCAAACCTATGGAAATATAAATCAACAACGATATCACAGTTTAAAAGAAGGAATCTGTTCTGTCATAGGCATAGGGAGACAAATGCGAGACAAAATCAGCCGGTAAAGGGAGGAAGTATTTGTGAAAATAAATAGTTGGGAAGACTGTCCTTTAAAACACACAATTTGATAGCTCAATGAGACCAACAGTAAACATCGAAAAACGAATGTGAAAGACAGAGTTCTCATTAAACGTTTGAGAAGTTGAGTGAATTAATAGATGGAAAAAAAATTCATAACTGTTCTGAACACAGAACAACAACAACAAAAACATTTACCAGAATTTGTGATTCTCCAGGTATTTTGTGAGGTCAACTTTCAGTTTTGGTTCATGAACCTTACAAAAGAAAAAAAAAGCATTAAATCAAGGTAAAAAGGAGACATGTTCCTGCCGAGAACTGAGTCAGTGCATGTACTACAATTCACAAACATAATTTAGCTCACAATTAAACAAGTGTGCATACACTTACCACACAATAATCACCCTTAGGTACAATGATAACATCAATTTCCTTTTTGGTGAGTTCTAAACAAACATAAAAATTGTAAATAATCTGACTGCAATGATATTGAGCCAAGCTTTTTCATTCTAATAAAAGACTCCTAATCATTATTAAACCATTCTGTGGTGCCCTGTATTCAAGACTTCATCTGTATTGATGAACCCTGACAGTGTCTGTTACCTTTCTTTGACAGAGGCCGTTTGCGGACACAAACACAAATCTGATGGTCCATCACCTGTTTGAAAAAAAAAAAAACAAAAAAAAACACAGACGACATGAAGTTTTTCTATTTCCTATTTTCTCATTTTCCTGTGTTAGAAATAAAATCCTAGCACACACTAACTAGGCAGCCATTACTGACTAACTTCCAAGACACTGACTTTTTTCAAAGTATTTGAAAATAACCTCTATCTCCAAGAAGTGATTAACATATAAATTCTCTCTACAGTATCCATACATTTTCTGGCAAACAGGTAATGAGAATAATCAAAGCTATCAGGGGGAGGTTGCTATCTCAGTTGATCCATCACCCAATTCTTACATCTAATTTACAAGGAAATTTATAGCAGCTAAAGGGGAGAATGAACAATCAGATTTTGGTAGTTAAATGGTTAAAATTCATCATCATCCTTTGACCACTTGGAATAAAGACAAAGAAAATTAATTAACAATTTCAAAAAACCTACCGGGTCTGACATTGTTAGTCCTTTAAAATCTAAATCACTTTGATATTCCCTATTGATTTAAAAAAAAATAGAGGCTCTTCATTAGTCATTACGTGATCCATTGTCTATGTGAAAAAAGTAATTGACTGTGTAAGAGAAAATTTAAAAAAAAAAAATTTTTTTTTCAAAAAAAGAGAAAAAATTAAAATTGACAGTTAAGACACCTTATCATTTGTATAAATTCCCAATTAGGATTTCCAGGATCCACCTCTTGCTGAAGTCGAAGTTTCATTTCTCTTTGCTCTTGTTGTTGCGCTCTGAACACAAAGCAAATTCAAAATTCAAATTATCATAAATATTCAGTATCCAAAGATTTTTCCTCCGGTAAGTGCTGACCAAATTCTTGACTCTCATTTCACTAATCATGCATTTTTAATTCTTTTGGTTCCCAAGAACTTTGCCTACCTTCTTTCCTCTCTGTTCTTTTTCAATCTCTCTATCTCTTTAACACAATTGGA
Source organism: Pocillopora verrucosa (assembly GCF_036669915.1). NCBI lineage: Eukaryota > Metazoa > Cnidaria > Anthozoa > Scleractinia > Pocilloporidae > Pocillopora > Pocillopora verrucosa. The sequence continues at coordinate 562,261 of NC_089323.1, forward strand.
GCGTCTCCTGTTCACTGGAAAAATTCAAGCAGGTACATTTCTCAATAACTGTTTGTTGAGAGGTGTGCTTCAAAAATCTTTCTACAGGAGCACACTCTTTGTACATGTATAGTGCCTTCGAAATTTTTGCGCTGGAAACCAAACAAACAAACAGTGACAACAAAACAAAAAGGTGCCTTCTGTACCTGGATAAGACTCAGCACTATCTTTCTGTGCTACTTCCATCTGAGAACCTCCATCATCATCATTAGCAAGATTAAGAGCCATAGGACGTTCAACTTTGGCTAAAAAAAGAAAGAAAAAGATTCAGTGAACTCGGCACTCAATACAATATGTCCACAATGTGAAGTTAACATGGGCTTCCTTTCCGACAAGAAATGTTGCCATTGCTCATGTACCCATATCCCCATGTCCTTTTGGACCCCTCTCCCCCATGCTCCCCTGTTCCCTAACTCCCCCTTCTGTTTCGTCCTTATTCCCTACCCCTCCATTCCCATGGCCCCTGTTCCCCTCCCCCTTCATTTCCTTCTGTTCCCCAGCTTGTCAGATTTTGCTTCAATGTGCTGTACACTCCTAGGTGGAAAAGAGTGCAGTGAGAGCAAATTGTCTTGCCCAAGAACACAACACAATGACTTAGCCAAGTCTACAATGTGCCCCTCTACATCCAGAGTGTGGCACCCTTGATGCTAAGCCTACCAGACACTAGCGTCAGTGTGCTGACACTGCCACTTTGTCTCTTATTTCAACTTCAGCTCAATGAAGAAAATGAAAGTCTTTTGATGGATAAGAACAAGTCTTAACAGAGTAACAGGACACCAATGGGATCATTACCCTCTCACTAACATTGTTGCATCAATTATTACTAAATTTCAAAACAAACAATAACCTGATTGTGGATGGACTTTGGGTGAAGGAGCACTATGATTTTCATTCCTTGCATTCTAAAAAAGAAAGAAAGGTATTTTCACCCATGAATAACAAAATAAGATAATTCGACAAAGGAAAACTTTTTCCATTCCTACCTTGTTACTGGGTGTGGTTGATATCCGTTTGTTGGATGGAGTGGGCTTTGGTTTGGGTTGAACAACAAGCGTTGGGTTCAGAGCAAAAATCTGGTCAATTTCAATCTGTATTAAAGAAAAAAAATGGCACACTGCTTTGAAAAACTCATGCTTTCTTTTGATATGACAGTCTGTAAACAGAAGGAAAATGAAAAATCTCTGTCACATGATCCACGATTATATTAACCCTTTAACTCCCAGAAGTGATCAACATAAAACTTCTCCCTACAATATCCATACATTCTTCAGCAAACAGGTGACAAGAATATTAAAACTTATCAGGTAGAAGCTGCTGTCTTGATCTAGCATTAAGTTCTCATGAATAATTTACAAGGAAATGTGTAGCAGCTACATGGGAGAATTAACAATCAGATCTTGGGAGTTAAAGGGTTAACTGTTTTCACCTCTTTTCCTTTTGTTTCTCCATTTTCATACCACTCAACAGTCACACTTTTGGTGTCCAGGTTGATGCCACTTATCATGGATGAATGGACACGGCCTAGAAGAAAAAGATAACTTATCACATGAAGGCACTGGCCATTAGTCTGTTAGCTTGATGGATTTGGAGTTTCTTAATTTCCAGAATGTTCAACTTTACCACTCTGCTTGACCTAAGTTGTTTCAAAGCACATCACAATCTGACCTTCTTGTTGTGCTTTTTCAATAGCTAACTTGTTAGATACCCACCAGCTGGGATGTTTAACTAATTATCATCATTCATCTAATTTTTATATCTAAAATTTATATAAATTTTTGTCTCCACAATTGGCACAAGGGTGCTTAATACAAAAAAATGTACCATCCCCAGTTTTATTCTTATTTTTTAAAATGAATCTACTACTAAAACAATTCCAACTTTTTTTCTCAAAATCGGGATATTTGCATAAAAAATCAACATATTTTTTCCCAGTTACACTCTGAAAGAAAAACGCGTCGATGAATGCAATGTATACAAGTGTTAAAAAATCTACGTATTTTTAAAATGACTAGCGATTTTGCCAATAGAAACTAAACAAAGAAATGAATAAAAACAGGCTAAAATATTTATTTATCTTACTTTGAATCAACTACTATAATTAGATACATAAGCTAAATTGTACACGCTGGGCAGTTCGGTACTTCGACAAAGATACACAAACAGATCAGACTTAAATTCCTGGGAGACACCACGGGAGAACATTGATAACGCTGTTAGACGACTGAAGCGTTGTTTGAATTAATAATCACAATATTTGAATTATTGCAAGTGTAAATAATCGATGAACACCTCTCTTATTGATATCTTGGCTAAAATGTACACCTGGGCAACCGTATTTTAGTCCTAAATTTCATAAAAAAATTAACATAGCATAAGGAAGCAGATCTTTGAATAGGAGAGCAAATTTTGCAGAAAAATTATTATTATGAAACGAGGCGTTACCAGGGAAAATATTAAGAGTTTGAGTTATTTACACGCGAAATAAGGACCGGTTCGCCGTTGACAAATAAATGCGATCGATCATCCAAGGTTACTAAAATTTTAAACTCGCTCGCGGGTAACTGAATGTCGTAGAGAAACACTACACAAGTAAAATCTCTTTGTAGCAGATTTAGTGAAAGAGAAAAAAAGGATGTAGAAACGAGTCAAAATAGGCTGAGTCTGTATCAAGGCCAAAAAGTTGTCGTCAACTGCGGACAACACTTAGTTACTACTTTATCACGTACCATCAGTCCGTTGAATGTCGACTTTAATCCCCACCATAAGTTTACCGAACTTGTCCATTGCAGCAGTTGTTTACAGTTTCCCGCAAAAGTACGATCCTTAGAGTTGGGATCTGCAGAGATCAAGTGGCTCATTCGGTTCTGTATTTCAGATTTTCCGCTCAAAATCCTCTCCGCCAGCGCAGACACAAAAATTTACATTTGCAAGAAACGATTAGGCCCGCAATCAAACAGCGGTGGCACGTAACCGTGATGAATGTTGTATAATAAGTACCATACCGTCCTCAAGAATATTTGGGACAAGTGGCTCAACAGGGAAAGTTCAGTTACAAAAGTGATTCTTTTCGACAGGTCGCCCAAACCTGAGCCTCGACTGGATAGAGGGAAATAGAAATGAGATTGTAGTGAGAGGAAATCGTATTGTAGACACGCTGGAATTAGCAGACACTACTAAAACTCAGACCAAACGTTCGAAGACCCTTTTCAAAAGCGCTCGCAAAATTTACGTACTTGGTTGGAGAGAGGGAAGCGAAGGACTGCATGTCGACAAAAAAATGTTAGACTACGGCTTTTTGTGCTGAGGTGTCGCGGTTTTTTGTCAAAACTGTAGTATAGGTTTCGGGAACACAAGAAAACTTCTGTTTGAGTATCGTGACATTCTCCGGTGACACAGATCGTAATCAATCAAACAACGAACAATAAAACAACACCGAACTGAATGAGTCACTCCCACAGTCCTTTCAGTGAATCATGTACGCGCGCGCGTCTTGCGAGTGCAAAACGTCACAGAGCAACCGCGGGCCTGACGTGCGCAAAACGTCACATAACCGTCATAATGCACTTTGTTTCATCACAAAAACCAAGAGCTGTTCTTTGGGCTGGTTTAATTTCCGTAAAGATGAGAAAATGACAACTTTAGGTTACCAAGCTAGTTGATGACAATTACGCTTTGTAACTTTAATAATGCATTGAACGGAAAGCCAAACATTGGCTTTTGGTCGACTGAAAATATATAGCTACTTCTCTGAGAGGAAAAAAACTCAAGTTTCGACCCAAGTAAGTGTTTTCAATTTGTGTTGCAATATTTTACAAGAAATTGTGAAATGAAGCCTAAGTAATTCGTGTAGGGTAACGCAAAGGTGGATTGATGTAGCGTATTTTCACGTAGAAAAAGGAGCATACATGTCGCTGAAAAAATTCCTCTCAGATCTGGAACTTTGTGAACTGAATTGTGGTTCATGCAGAAATTGTAAAAAACAGTTCCAAGACTTTCCTCATCCACTTCTTTAAGACGTTGAGACATTTAAGAAGTAACCAAATGTCTCAGTGTTTCAATTCTTGACACAAAATTTCCAACTTTTTTCCAATTCTTCGACCACTACGCAGCTCAAACGAACACTTCTGTACTTGTGCGACTTTTTCAGGCCTGGATGTACATTTGCAAGCTGGTGTGAACTCTTAAATCGTGCACACCTTTTCAAATCCTTGCAGATGTTCCCATTGTGTAGCGTTGATGCCGATTCATAAAGTACTTACATCATGGTCGAGTTTCTGGGAACACGTTTTTTTTGCGCTGCAATTTCGAATCCACTGTCGCATCCTGAAAAGGCAGGCTTAACTCTTTCAAATAACGAAGGAGTATCGAGGATGCTCTTAGTGTCCGCGCCAGGAAGGTTTTTGAGCGTATCTATAAACGTTGTCGTTCTGTTCGGCTTAATGAAGCAGTATAGGGATTCAGTTCTTCGCTAACCGACTTGAGATCTTGCCAAGCATCGATTTCCGCCTACCACTACCTTTAAAGTTTTCGTTTAAGCTTTAAAAGGTGAATATCAGGGCTGTGGTAAACTGAGTCTTGTTGTTCTTCTGGGATTTCTTCCACTATGAAGTGTTCTTTGATAAGCTGAGAACAAGAAAACGAGAAGGGAATTACAATTTCAGTTGGCCATTGCTCTCAGGTTAGGCTGCAGAACAAGCGTCATTTCTTTGTGTTTTCCGGTGAATGAGGGCAAGCACGAAGCGAGCGTGAGGAGCGAGAGACGTGCGAAGGGGCTGAATATGCGCTAGGAGCGAGACACGGGCGAGAGAGCTCGAGCTCCAAGAAAAGGAGAAAAATGTCGTCCTCTCCTTGCACGTGTCTCACCCCTCGCGCGTGTTTCACTCTTTGCGCGCCTCGCCCTTCGCGCTTTCCTCGCGTTTGTATACATTCGCCTGATACACTAAAACTGTCGCCTGTTTGCAGGTTATCGCAAGGTGTAGGCCTTTAATGTTGGAACTCAACTAAGCGGAGGTATAAGAAAGCCCTTAACCCCTTCTGATGGGCTGCTAGATTCTCCTTTTTAAACTCCTGCATTTCCTGGGTGAAACATAAGGAGAAATAAGTGTTACAACAAAAGACTTGGGCTTCATACCCCACACCCCTTGAACTGAAGTTCATTACCTGATGGAATTTTTTCTCCAGCTGAGGCTTATTACCAGTTTTTCTCTCTTCATAGCTTATCAAAATAGTTGTGTTCTCATTGCTCAGATCACAAAGTGTAGACACAAGAGGTTCTAAGGACTAATAATAAGAGAAAATTTTAAATCATTCAGGCTCATCAAAAGACAAACAATTTCACAGGCAGGCTTGTGTGATGGACAACTCAATCATAGGCAACCATTTAACTCTCACAACCAAGCATCAGTATGCATATTCTCTATACCATTCCCTTTAAATTTCTTAAGATGTTGACAGGGAGAATTTGTTCAACAATCAAGAACTTCTTTAGTTGGAGATCATTTCCTTTTTTTCTCATGACCTTAATGTTTAATTCAGTAGTGATGTTGTAAGGAGAAATTAAATGCTTGTCACTCCTAGGAATAAAAGGGTTAACCCTTTAACTCCCAAGAGCTGATTGTTAATTCTCTCCCCTAGCTCCTACACATTTCTTTGTGAATTAGTTCAGAGAAATTGGTGTTGGATCAAGACAACAACTTCAACCTGATAAGTTTAAGAATTCTCATTACCTTTTTTTTTTATAATGTATGGATATGATAAGGAGAAGTTTCATGTTAATCACTTCTGGAAGTTAAAGGATTAACCCTTTCACCCCCACAAGTGACCAAGACAGAATTTCTCCTTACAATATGAATACAATATCAAGCAGGCTGGTGATGAGAATAGAGAAGAATATCAGTCACGGGATTGTTAGTTGATCCACTACCAAATTCTCTGAACTAACATCATAAGAATTGTATAGCAGATAGTAAGGAGAATTACTAATCAGATCTTGGGAGTGATAGGGTTAAACTTGAAGAGGAGAGCTCAGGACAACACTGTATAAGGGACAGAAAAAAGGTATTAGGGTGTAAAGAGATAAGAGCCAAGAGCCAAAAATTTCATGGATGGTTGGCTTGAGTGCAATAGAAAAAAAAAAGTTCAACAAAAGTATTCTAACCTCTTCATAGTAAATGCAATCAGCAACAAGAACAAGATCTGGGCAGGGTTGAAATGCTGACACATCTTGACCCCTAAGATTCCAGACATGAAATACATTAGCCTCTTACATGTAACAGGCTCTCACTAGGCTGCTTCATAAGAATATAATGTCCAGGCTTCTTGTAAAGCCTGCAGATGTGCTAGTAAAAGCCAGCTGGCAGGCTGAAACAACTTCAGAAATGATATCGCAAATGGCACAAATATCCTGTGAAGGAGAAATGCATGATGAGAAGAATGGAAAGGAAAGGGGCAGATAAAAATGAAGGCTTCTTACCATTTTAAGGTGGCAGCTGTAAATGTTCCAGTTATCATATACTGATTGCTAGTTTTGTTCAGTTCAATAAGTGGGACAACCTCAGGCAAGTCTGTACAGCACACATGTGCACTGAAAATTATAGCAAAATAATTTGAAATAAAAAGAAGCTAACTTTGTGCAAATATTGTTGACGAAGCAAACAACACTCCTCAAGGTGAGACACTTTTTAGGTGCACACCATTTGAAAACTGGTTCAAACAACAAGGCACCCCCTTGATAAATGCTTAGAGGGTTCCAGAGGTTCACAATAGTTAAATATTCCATTATTTAAAACTAAAACAGGGCAGCAATCCTTTTCTTATAGAATTGTTAATATATGAAATAATTTACCATTTGAAATAAAACTTAGCCAATCTCTAAATAATTTTGAGCATAATTTAAGAAGGCATCTTTTGAAAAACTTTTTGCAATGAGCTGTTCCATCATCCTTTTACCCAGCCTTAAATACTTATTTTCATCAATATTTATCCTTTATTTCGTTAACTATTTGTAAATTTAAATTATCATTGAAAAATCCCCATGAGGAGTTGTTAATAAATATATCTTATAAGATGTTTTGGCGCGTAGTATTACTGAGTATTTTTACGAGTTGCGCTGTAGTTTGATAAGCCTATAGGGCGAGTCAAAATACAAACAACAAGTAAAATACTCAGGGATATTACACACCAAAATGCCTAATAAGTTATTTTTTCTCCAATTGCCTTTTTTTTCTGCTAAGTATTTCTGCTCATTATTCACAAGGCAGGAAAAGCAAAGTGTATAGAGAGACATAGTGCATGCAGCCAACTGGTTACACAGGTTTTTTTTTTTTACAGTAAAAAAATAATCAACAATCCAAATGACTGTACAATATTGCAGGATATTTGTACTCTATTTGCATGTTATTTGCACTCTGCTTTGTGCGGTTGGTTAATAAAGTATTGTATTGTATTTTATGAACAACTTTCTAAGCTAGAAACTTCTCTTGAGTGGAGGCCTCTCCAAAGTGGACATCGCCTCTAGGCTGAACAGGTTTCAATGATGAACGCCTCCCGAGTGGACACCTTTTTAAGGTGGTAATATATCTATGGAGGACACTTCCCTATGATGTCTTCCTCTCTTGAGTGCACCCTTCCATAACATGGACACCTCTCTAAGTTGGAGAACTCTTTTAAGTGGAACCAACTCTGATTTGGATCCGTTTACACTACGGTACTTACCTATTCAAGGCAAGTGAGCTCCTTAACCTACACTTACAAAATGTTGGCCGCGGAATAAAGGGATTGGATAGTAAACGGGTGTCATGAAGAAGTAAAGAGGTGATCCTTTTAAAAAGGTATAACCATTGCTCATTACAACGAAGTGGTGTATTACCCGCACGAGGCAGCTATTAGTCCAACCACACCAGTACCGGCACCTAGTTCCACAACTTGCTTATTCACGAGGTGTTTTGTGGGGCAAAAGTGCTCCGTTTGTAGATATTTCGCAAGAACTAGGGCAGCATCCCATACAACACAACTTTCGTCACCTACTTCAGCTTGCTTGATCTTAAGTATTCCATCTTTACACTCGATTTCTCTCTCAAATGTACGATCACAGAGATCTGCACCTTTGACCGCCATGTTGAAGCTCAGACGGCAACCGCTGACTATTTAGGAACAGCTGTGGCTTAATAGGAGACTGAAACGAGCATAGTAACTGCACCGATGGCTACATGGACTCCCCAGGCTTAGGGCTCATTTCAAAGCTTTAGAACTAAGGGAAGGGGAAACATTTAACCCAACCACCCCATAGCAATCTTTCCAGGTTTTGCCTATCGTTTTTATGGACGCTTTCGTGATGCAAATATTGGGGAACAATTAATTCAATTAATTAATGCAGGTATTGAGAATGATCCAACTTAGCAGCCAGGGGGAACAATTCAAATCAGATCTTGGGAGTTGGAGAAGTACCAAATCACTTCATTTTAAATCATTATTTCTACAACAAAGTAATTTCCATACAACAACGTCAAAACAATGTGAATCCTTTTATTAATTAAAAATGCAACGCAAGGCAAATCTGTACGTCAGTTGGAGTCTGACGTTTTAGCTTCAGATTTAGTTACAGCTCCTGATTTGGTGCAAATAACAACCTCACCCCCTAACTAATGAGTTATTCGTGTGCCGATTCTCTCACATTTACGTCATTCTTTCTGTTTGTATTGAAAGATCATGACCTTTTATCAACATATATAATCTCATTACAATCATCTATACATTCCTTATAGTAACATTTAGGAGAATCTGGAGTTTGTATGATCCAAGCACCAGTATACAATTTCTCCTTAAGGGTCTCTGATTTTTTTCAATGCCAGCTGGGAGAAGTTCGTTTTTGATCAGGTTACACCCTTCAAGTCCTGCAAGAACTAGAGTTTCGGCGATTTTGACAAACTCAGAGGTTTTAGACTTTACAGTATCATTAATAACAAATATTTGTTTTTTTTCCAAGTAGAAAATTCTGTACAAATATGTCCTTTCAGATTACAGTTCCCCGCCATGTTCATGTAAATGTGCGCCCTCTAGGTCAATATCCTGACATGCTGCAGGAGTTTTAAATTCCATGCGGTATTCACATCTGCTGGGCTCTGATACTTGAACCAGCTCGTTTGCTGAGCCACAACGAAGGATTACCTGCAATGAAAAGGAAAATGTTCTCTATAAAATTGTTACATATTGGTTCGTCGGACCTTGTGTCATATGGAAGTTAACTTTGTTCTCGGTTTTTGCAGGTTAGGAGTTCGAGTCTCGTTGAAACTCCTTCATGAGTGAAGGGGTATCCACGGAAAACGTAATTTGCTTTTTCTTGTTCCATTTGGCTAGGTTTTCGAATGGACTGTTTCGCAAAAATCTTCGATGGCTAACACATGCTTTTGAAAGACTAGTAAACGATGATGTTACAAACAAAAGAGAGCATTTGAGGAATTTTCTTTGAGTATGAAATCCAAGATTGTATTGCTTTATTTTCACTACGTACTGCTATTGATTTGAAAAAAAAAGAAAAAAAAACTCACGCCACTTGCTCAACCAATCAGATGCAAAACTAAGGTTAACTACTCGCGTTTTCCCGCGCCTTTGACAGTTTACTCGTCCTAACTTGAGTTCCCAGTGGCTCCTTGGGGTATCTTCATGTGCTCTGATTGGTCATTTTGGCTACTTGGCTTAGGTTCTAGAAAACTCACTGAGCGTCTAAGACTACACTTTGAACGTGACGGTCAAAGCTAATCTTTACTCACCTCAGCTGATCTGCTAGGTCCGTTCCAACAGCTCTGTCCTCCTGAATATTTCATACGGCTGTACTTATTGGGGTCACCTGTCCATTCACCCCATGTTCTACAAAAGATTCACCTCAAAATTACAAGGTTACCAAATCTGCGATTTTAGAATTCGAGGTAACTCAGTTCTAAGTTATTCATACGGCTTCAAAGATGGCCCTGCGCGTTCTTTTTCCTTTAACAATAAGCGACAACAAGGAAGTGACTACAAAGCCAAGAAGATACATTTTCTTCGCGTAATCAGGCTTTTTAACTAGCAAATTATACTTGTAAGAAATGGTACAAACACAAATGGACTTCATATTTCCTGCCATCAGTAATAACTCTGCATGTTGTTCATACATTTGTCATGTAGCTATAGATAAATGACAAGTTTTAACTAAACGTTCTGTTTTTTGGGAAGCACGAAACGCTAGTTTTGAGAGCATTCACGTCGCCAAAGTTTTGCCTGGGTTTGACCCAAAAGTAAAACTCACCCCAGAGAGGTTTCTGAGCCTCCATCTTTGGGCTGCTGTGAAGCTCTGTCAAATGGACACAGTTTGTACACATACCTAACAATTGGGAATACAAACAAGCGTAAACAAGATGTTTAGACCAAAAATATCTAATCACCAAGCATAAAAAAAGAAAAGAAAGCAAAAACAGAAACAAAAATACTAGAAAAAAAAAACACAACAATACAGACAAGCAAACAAATGAACAAAATAATTTCTTAAAAAGGACCACTTTCCTCATTTCAGTTTTGGACTTGGGTTTGGTCTGTCCCATATTATAATAAAGCTCGGATATAACACGTACTGTCATTGGTTGAAAGAGCGTGCTCAATGAGAGTTTAGAGCATAGAACTGAGCTAAAGCTGTCACGCCATCTGCCAAATCGTACTATGTCCGACCTTTTCCGGGACTTCTTTCTAGCTTTTCTTTCGTTAATAAAAGTGAAATTTCGGAACAAGCGAGCAAAGGTTTGCAAAAATGCCAGGCTTCCTGCGTGCTTTACAACAGAACAGAGCACAGTCAAGGCTTCTCTATTTGTTAACTAGAGCGGCACACAGACATCCCGCGCTTAGCCTATTCCCCCATGCACCACCCACGGTCCCCTAAATACCAGGGGGGGGGAGGGGGAGGGAAACTTTTTCGGTTTGATATTGTATCACTTACTCTCTGTCGGTGTATTCAAAACATTGTCCCTGAAGGGGCGAAAACTCTTCTTGCTGGCCAAGGTTCAGATTCAACGTTCGCTCAAGGTCACTAAAATCCAGGAAAAAATAAAACAGCTCAATGAATGCAAAATCAAGAACCGATGGCGAGAAAAAAGAAGAACAAACGGACGAATGAATGGAATGTTAAGTGTACGAGTAAGTTGACAAAATAAACGAAAAACTAACAAACGAACGAACAAGAGAGAGCGACCGAACGAACAGCTTCTTTAAGAATCTTCAAACCTGATTTCTCTTTCTGCGTCATTTGAAGCGGTATCTGCAGCATTAAACTCCTTTCTAGCATCATCAGCAGCTAAAATATGCAAAAAATAAAAAGCAAAAAACGAAGGAAAAAATATTACATGAAACAAATCAGACCTTGTAAAGATACAATAGCAAAAGATTTTAACCGTCATCAAAATGGTCCTCATAACGGCTCTGTGAGCAGTCACTGGTCTGAATATGAGCCCACGAACTCCATCCGAAGAAACTCGCCTCTTCTCGGGGAGGAACGAAGATCGGGCAAGAGAGATCGGAAAAAATCGAGTCCGAGTATAGACATGGCCTCCAAAGCATACTGTAACTAATGTGTTAACATTAATAACCCTTCAACTTACCAGAAATTTTTGCTTTTGTTTCCTCGTCATAGTCCGGCATCTTTAAATCATCATCTTTGCTATCTGGAAAATTATAGGTTGAAAAAGAACAGAATCCTATAATCAGAAAACTTACTCGCGTCATGGCTAGCGGCCTTCGTAAAGAGAGTTTTCCAAAAGGCGCGCCGATACCCTATAACTCCCAAGATCTGATTCTTAACCCTCCACACTAGCGGCTACACATTTCCTTGTAAATTAGTTACCAGAATTTGGTATTAGATCGAGATAACAACTTCATCCTGATAAGTTTGAATATTCTCATTCCCTGTTTGCTGGACAGTGTAGGAATATTATCGGGAGAAGTTACAAGTCTATCACTTTTAGGTGTTAAAGGTTTAACTGGTTAACGCACCTTCTGGGTTTGGTTCAGGTATTTTCTTCTCGGCCTCCTCTTTGATTTCGTCCACGTGTTCGTCTCTATCATCATCTTCGTCGTCTTCGTCATCATCTTCTTCACCAGGAACATCTGGAAGATCTTCATCATCAAAATTTTCGTCAGCTGGAGGAGGCAGAGGGGGAGACTCGGGTGTATCACCTGCTGATGGGGATAGGAAAATGTTTAGAGCACTTTTCGACTTAGTCTTGTTAAACCAAAACTCAAATCGTGATAACAGCTAAATAGGGAAAACAAAAATATCTCGAAGAAAGTACATTGAACAAATTTAAAAACAAACCTTCTGTGGGTTTATCTTCGCCCTCAGTTGTAACTGATTCATCTGCAGGTGGTGGCTGGGACTAAAATCACAGAGCAAACAAAAATTAAAATTACAAATTGTGAAAATTAATTAGTACTTTCATTAATTGTAGGACAGTTTTAAATTATGTTTCCTGTTCATATTGGGATTTGGATGAAATATTTGTTACATAAACAGAAATTTTTACAAACATTCTCCGTGTGACTTACCGAAATGTCATTATGACCAAGCCTTAAAAAAAATTATGATAATAATACCTGCTTGGCACCAAATTTTTCTTTGAAATTGCTCCACAATGCAGAGAAAAAGCCTTCAAAATCTGACTCCTCATATCCTCCTAGCAGCTCCTAAAAATATATACAAATCTATTAATTTAAATTTGAAAATAAACAGATGGGGAAAAGGTACCAAAGCATCTAAATTAAGTTTCCCTAATTTTAACATGTTGCTATGACGAAGCATTACCTTGGCCTCTTCTTCACCATATTTTTTATCCAGAAGATCAGTATTAATAACCTCTTGTGCTGTCACACTACAAGAAAGACAATTCCTCTATGATTTAATTTAAAAATTGAATTATTTCTTCTGTTTAACCCTTCCACTCCTACATGTGACCAAGACAGAATTTCTCCTTACAATATGAATACAATATCAAGCAGGCAGGTGATGAGAATAGAGAAGAATATCAATCATGGGATTATTAGTTGATCCAATACCAAATTCTCTGAACTAACATCATAAGAATTATATGGCAGATAGTAAGGAGAAAAACTAATTAGATCTTGGGAGTGAAAGGGTTAAGAAGAGGAAAATGTGTAAATCCAGAAAGGGAAATGGCAAGAAATGGGAGATGATATAAGGTAATTACCGTCCATCCTCATCTGTATCCAGAGCTTTGAATGAAGACTCAGCAGACGCTCTGTCCCTTTCTGCCACAATTTTTGCTTTGGTTTCTAAAAATGAAGAAAACACCAAACAAAGAGGTTATGAGTCAATCAATTAAAAGCTTCAACACCCCCCCTTCCCCTGCTCACCCAGGTAACCCCCCTGGCATTTGAACTTTAAAAGATTGTTCTGATGAAATTTCCACACCACTGGGCAAAAAAAAGTGTTAAAATGCCCCTGCTTCAAATCTATTGGTGAATCACAAGATTACTGCATCTCCTACCCTCAAATCAGACATTTTACTCCATTGCAGTATTTACCTCATGAGTTGAACATTATAGTGTCCCTTACCTTCCCAGTCCTTCTCATGTTTATCCTTAGCTTCCTTTTCAACTGCTTCAACCTCCTCTTTTTTGGCTGCCATTACACAAAAAAATATATATATTTACAAATCATCTCTATTGCACATAAAACGACAAATGTACCTTTTCAAATATGTCAGTACCTTTCAAGTTTTCAACAACAGCTTTCTTCTCCTCCAGCTGTTTCTTCAATTCTTCAAGCTTTTGCTGTGTAATAAAATGTAGTGAGTCAATTTTCTCCAATAGAAAAATATTAAGTAACCAGAACATTCTAACACACCAAGCAACTGTACCTTTCTTTCTTCTTTTTTTCCCTGACCTTGCTGACTGTAGTCTTGTTTAATAGCCAGCCCCTTAAAAAATCATCAAACTCCATAAATGACAGATATTTCAAGGAAACACTGTGTATCAAGCAAATAAGAAATAATTCTTGCAGATGGACTGCAATTCAAGCAATTGAAGAGAAGAAGTGTGAAAAATCTTCAGCTTTTACAGGATACCAACTTGTGCCTCCCAGATGCTAGTTGGATGCCACTATCAACTGAAGTTACATGTGGGAGAAAGGAAGATTTTAGAGGGTTCGTCTTTCACATGAAGGAAACTGAATAAAAATTGCTAGTCTCATACATATATATATAAAAAAGGTAAGGCTAAATCAGATACTCTAGATTCTGATCCACTAACCTGCTTTGCCAGTTCAGCTTCTTCTCGCTGTTTCTGGAACAATTCTCTATAAAGTTCCCTAAAAATGTCACAAATACATGTGCCTTTTATCAACAAGTGTGCACACTTTTCTGGCCAGTATGTTTATTTACTAGACTGCAGAAAGAAAGATAGAGAGACTGTGGACTTGAAGAGATGATGCAGACAAACAAACAGACAGGACAGACAGAAAATCTGAATCCTTAGCTTATAAAATGTAGCCATGCAAACTTTCACCCAGGCAATAAATTCAGCACTGAATGAATTGGTAACAGGCTTCTTGCTCTCCTTTCCCCTCTCGGCTCAAGTGAGCAATGGTCAGTGTTTGGCAAACTGAGTGCGATTCACAGAGAAAGGGTACAACTTATCTCTACTTGTAGATAAAGTTTGTTTCCAGAAAATACTTTCAGTTATGTCATGAGCTAATTACAAAAGCTTCATTACAAAAGCTTACTCTGGGAGCAGACCCTAATTTTTTATTAGTACTGTGGCAAGGGCATTTCTTTGCCTGTGAGAAAGTTTAAGGCCCTAAGACAAAGCCAGCTAACAAGATGTCAGCAAGGGATCTAGTGCCCCATTACTAGTGCCAGATCCCTTACAGACCAATCCCTAGCTCACTTTGCTTTACCCTTTAACCTCACCCATCTTATTTCACCTTGTAACATCACCCCTGAATCACACATGAAGGGCACAAGAATAAAGAAAAAGACTACCAACTTTAAAAAAAAAGCTCTTGATTGAAAAACAAATTCTCTTTGTCAGTTAAGAAATGTATAAAGAACAGTATGGAGAATATGCATACTGA
This sequence comes from Pocillopora verrucosa, assembly GCF_036669915.1. Lineage (NCBI taxonomy): Eukaryota > Metazoa > Cnidaria > Anthozoa > Scleractinia > Pocilloporidae > Pocillopora > Pocillopora verrucosa. The sequence goes on from NC_089323.1 coordinate 577,409, forward strand.
TGTTAGAGTGTGAAGGGTTAAGGCCTTCAACTTACTTGTAAGCAAAGAAACACTTTTTTGATGGTCCTATTAAGACGTATTTTGGTATTATCAACTGAATTGATAACCTAAATTGGCCACCTTTAAGAGTTTCAAAGCTGATGTTTTGATTGTTAGCAATTTGTTAGTCATTCACTCTGACAAAGGGCTAATGCTCAAAACACCAGCTTTGAAACTCTTTATAGGGACCAATTTATGCTATCAACCAAGTCCATAACACCAAATTACCTTGTACCTCTCCTACCCATGCAGCACCACAGTTTCTTTAGAAACTTACCCCCTTTATTCATTTGGCTAATAATAATGACTTACATGTACTTGTGGGCTAGCAAAAAAGGTTATCAAGATTTCTTTACTACAAAATGACACCACTTCAGACCTCGACCATGACCTCTTGAAGTCTAGGGACCTTTCTAATACAAATGTAGGTCACACATAAGAACAGCAAGGAAATTTTTAAAGTAGGCTTACTTGCAAGTATTTGGACAGGTTACAGTGCCATCATATTCATCACTGCCATCACAACAGTCTGAAAAACAATTTGGAAGTTTACCCCTTAGATTCATTATTTTCATGACTGAACATTATTAAATTAAATGTTGGCACAATACTAATAGAAGTGCTTGTTTATCAACCAAAAGGATAGCAACATACCACAAATTTCATCATTGACTCTGGAAGATGGAATATTTAAGGGCTTAAACCCAGCATTTGTACAGTGAAATTTTCCATTAGTGCAAGCTGATGTTCCTGAAAAGCATGGAATAGCAGAGTTACTACAAAGTGATTTGTGGGAAAAAGTATTGTTGAAAACCATTAGTAAGTAACTTTCATTTTACTTCTTGTTATAGAGAAATGCAAATTGTTTTGTTCTAAGTTGATTTGGTTTTAACAACTAAGTTGATAATGTAAATTGACCACCCTCGAAGAGTTTTGCTCTGATGAAGGGCTAACACAATGCGTGAAACATTGGCTTTGGAAACTCTTTATGATGACCAATATACATTTATCAACTCAGTTGATAAAAACAAATTGCCTTATTGTAACCCCACTGATGCAGCACCACAGTTTCTTTGGAGATTTACCCCCTCTATTCATTTGTTCTAAGTTGGTTTGAAGTACATTAAGGTAAAAATACCATCAAAGCAAGGACAAGCAGCAACAACAAACTGAACCTAAGTGTGTTTATGCAGATTTAGGTTTGGGAGTCAAACCTGCCATAGCTATGGGAGCGAGAGACAAACACTTTCACTACTGTTTCATTCTACACCCCCTAAGTGCACAGGACATTTGCAACTCACAATGGAATTACTATATACAGTTGCAATCGCACAGACCTGGTTCATCAGTGCCATCAACACAGTCACAAAAATCATCATTTACACTATTAAATGGAACAGTTGCAGATTTATCCAAGCAAGTGAAGTCCCTGGATGGATCATAAAATGCTAACCCTGAAATCACAAAAAGATAAGAGCTGTCGATCAAAATCATTTTAAGAGTCTAAAAAATGCCTTAACACTTTAAGGCAGACAGATGGTGAGAAATCAGAACACTATCAATGATCTGGAGGTCAAGAACAGCCAACAGAAATTCATCAAAGGACTTCAATGACTGTTTCTCTCCCAAGATCTCATTAGCAATTCTCCTTACTGTCTGCCATACAATACTTACGATCTTAGTTTGGAGAATTTGGTATTGGATCAACTAAGAATCGGTACATTTTTTAAAAATTTCTTCATTTGCGTGCTTGATATTGGAAGGGGAAATTCTGTCTTGGTCACTCTTGGGAGTTAAAGGGTTAAGTGAATTTGTCATTTGGTATCAAGAATGATACGATTTAAGCATCCAAGGATACATATCTTATAAAAAATAAATGACTACAGCGGATGGCGCCATTAATTAAAATAAAAAAAAAAACTGAGGCCGGCATAATTGACCTTGTTCAATTTCATGGCGCATCGCCAACTCGACAAATTCTATGTTTTAAAAATCTAACGTGCGATAACACTGCCATTAAATCAGATTAGGCGCATGCTATGGCAATTTTTTTTGGCCACTTGCGTATCAAAAAGAGATTTAGTCTTAAGTTACTTTTTTCGTCTAGTGACTTCAGTTCACGACGCTATCTTTCCTTAATTAAACGACGCAAATTAGCAAATAAATTCATATTGGGCCGTGATCTACTTACTAGTAAGTGCCACTCCTCTTATAGTGGACGCTGTAGCTATATACAAGTTAAATAGAAAAATCGCAATTATAACTAGAGAAATTTTCCCCATTTGAGATAAGCCATGGAACGCCGCCATGTTGAATACACGTGTCGTCAGGAGACTGAGTCAACCTCGTTTCCAATCTTTGACCGCGAAGAACTGGAAAGCTGTAATACGAAATTCCCGCGAAATACAGAGCTCCGCTGTTCAAGGAGTTCGCGGGAGCTTTCTTCGTTGTGTGATTGCCAAATTTCCCGATAACGGCGTGATGAGATGGCGACGTCCGATTTTTCGGTTGTAATCACGAAAATGAAAGCTCGCCATGTCACTGCAGGATGATATTTCACAAAGGATTGTATTGAAAGGCTATGGAAGCTCCTGAAAAGCTTTCAAGCGACGAACAAAGGTGAAAAACAACTGGTTATGGGGTATCATTTTCAAGCTCGAGTACTTTATTTAGGGACAACCGTATTTTGATTTATTCCGCTCTACTTGTCCTCATTCTTGCTTGCCTTTATTTACATCTCTTGATTTCTTGCTGAGAATGTGATATTTTTAGAAAGAAGTATAGCATTACCAAGCTTTCTTTATCAATTGGAATTTTTGAACCTCTTTCAAATAAAGCAATATACACGGACAAGTACTTGAAATTTAAATTGTCCGAGATGCGTGTTTTCGTCGCGGCTAAATATCCGTCTAGCTGCTTATTTAAAAACAACTTAGTCAGTCAATCAAAAAATTTTCTACCTGCCTTTCTTTTAATGGTGTGCTTCTCAGAGAATTAGTGCATGTGTGTGCGATTGGTAATCGTCATTTGGTTAATCATAAACCGAAACGAGGTGAGGAAGTTGTAAACAATGGTTTGACCGGATCTTCACTTTTTGAACGTGTGGACTGCATCATTTTGAGCTGAATATCTATCAACTGAAGGGTGGCATAATAAATTTTTGTATGTTCTACCCTGTATTACTGTACGGTGTTTTTCAGTTTATAATCAAAGGTTATTTCAAAGGTGTTAATTTACTGTTAATAAGATAAGGGGTCTCTTTGAGCTAGACAGTCTGGCTCAGTTTTTGAGATCTCACCTTGCCCCTCTTTTCTATGCAAAATATTCAGTAAAAATGTGTTGAGAAGAACATATCCTTTGGTGTGGGACATTGCATTTCTTTCAAACAAAATCTGGAGTACAACAAAGGTTTCCAATTAACCCCATGCCATTCCAACTATCAAATAACAGAAATCTTGCCAAGCACAGTTCGAAACAGGAAAAACTGTGAAGGTTATATGTTGTTCATCTCAGCAATGTAACAAACAATTTTACACATGAAAAGAGGACAAATGGTTTTCCCACAAATCGGTCCAACTCATGGCTAGTTGCTGAACTCAAATTAAAGAAAGAGGCAATCAGTTTGGTAATAGTAACTTTTACTTGTCCAAGCAATCCATCATCTATTTGACTGGAAGGTCATTTACAAATGCATTAGGTATGAATTGATGACCAGGAAGGAGTTTTCCTTGGTATACCAAAGCTCCTTAATTTTGAAAATAGCAAGAAGATTATGTTATTTCATCTTTCAGTGAAAGAGCTGAGAAGTTCTATGACCAGGCTCTGCTTTTAGTGGATTGCTGCAAGATCCCTGAAGCAATTAAATTGTTTGAAAAGGTTTGTGGCTTTCACATTTAAATGAGCTGACTTCTGAATGAAAGTTATCTGTATTGAGGTCAAGTTAGACTTCACCCTTTCCATCCCATCTGAATTTTCTTGTTATCATTCTCCTTGAGATCAAGTTAGCAAACTCACATGATCTGTAGACACTGAACTTTGTATATCAAATCATCATCTCTGTGGGATCTTTGCCAAGCTGACTTAACCCTTGAACCTTAATTGTGATCAGAATGTACTGTAACTTCCTGTTACAATTTGATACATTATCTAGCAAATTGGTAAGGTGAAGAGACTACGTGATCAGCTGTAGGATCTCATGTTAACCCTTGTACCCTTACATCAGTATGCATATTCTCCATACTGTTCTCTATACATTACCTAATGAGAGGACAAGGAGAATTTGTTGAACAATCAAGAGCCTCTATGGTTGGGAATCATATCCTTTATTTTCTTGACCTAAGTGTGTGATTTAAGGGTGATATTGTGAGGAGAAATTAGGTGTTTATCACTCTTATGGTTCAAGGTGTTTATGTTATAGTAACACCATATTCAGTTCATCAATAATCCAGAGGGAAATATAAATTGTATGGCAGTCAAGACTAGAGGGTTTGAAGTCATACATGTATCTTGTTAGTCAAAGTGTTGATGACCAGTCTATACTTGTTTACTTTCATCCATTAAGTAGTTTATCTCTCTTCCTGTTCAAAGATATATGCACATGCAATTTGAAATGTATTTCATTCCAGGCCTGTCAGCTCAAACCTAGCTGTGAAGTCTACAAGGAAACGCTGGATTTCTTTCAGTCAAAAGCAGATCTTTTAGACAACAAACAACAAGGATTAAGCTATGCCAGTGTCTCCAGGCCAAAACCAAGCTGTGGGAAAGCAGAACAGAAAAGTTATTCTGCTGAATGGAATGTAAAGAAGGCAAGAGGCAAAGTGCCAGAGGTTTCAACTTGTTATTACAGCCATGCTGATGAGCAGGCTACTATTGACAATCCATGGGCTTCCTATGTGAGCAGAAGTCATCGAAAGAGGAGTACTCCAAGCAGCCCAATTGATGGTCTTACTGAGATTGATCTTCCTCAGATGAGTGAGAACATGTGGTACAGTTCTGGAAGTCAAAGTTTGAAACAAGACTATGATCGCCAAGATCGGGATGAAGTTGACAGTTTTTTCAGTTCATCGCTAAACACACCCATCAGTTCACAGGAAGCATTGAATGAGGATAGCAGTGTTTGTGATCATAAACAGGAAAATCACAGTGATGACACAGTTGATGCTTTCGTTAACCAGAGGGAAGAATGCCCAGAGGAGTGTTATGAAGACAGTGGCAACTACGAGGAAGATGTAGATTCAAGATTTCTTGATGAATTATGTGCAGCACGAGAAACATTTTTAGATGACTGGGCTAAATACTATGATGTGTTAAATAGGGATTTGAAAGAAGAGTCACCATGCTCTGAATCAGGTGTTTTAAATCAGGGTGTTTCCACACCTTTGGAATATTCTGACAGTTTTGATGATGCAAAGAGTATTAAAGATAAGAAAAAGATAAATCACTCAGGGAAAGAAAAATCAAATTCTGAGAAACCTGAATCTAAGATCAGCTGTGATGTATGTGCAAATTGTGGGCAATCAAAGGAAGGCAGAACTCAACCTTGTAATGCACCAAAAAACAGAATTCATTTTGTAAATGGTACCTGTATTTCTAGTGCTAATTCACCTATAAGTAATTGTACTTGTAACAGGAAACATTCAGTGAAGGGTATTTTTAAAGGAAAATCTGGAAAGACACCCCTTTCTACTTCACAGCAAGAGTTTTATCAAAACCTTCAGAACTACTTTGGCAGTGGAGCAGTTAAGAGTGTGAAGACAGATTCTAAAGTAAAGAAAGAAAGTTCCTCTGGTGGTATGGATGCAAATTGTGCCACAAACTTAAATTCGTCATCCTTAAGCAATGAACCATCAAAAGTTAAATCTAGTCAGAATGTTGCAGAAAGTAATGAGTGTAATGCAAAAGCTAGTAAACACTCTGATGACTTTGCTTCAAAGGAACAATTGATCGATGGGGTTGAAGGTTTGAGGTCATCATTCAGTGAAGATGGAGTGGTGAAAGACAAGACATCATTTGATGAGGGTAGATTTCACCAGGAAAGTTTCAGTGAAGGACGGAAGGTGGGTGACAATGTTGACAATAACACCAAGGCCTCAGTTAACACAGAACATGTTAAGAGTTCAAAGGAAAGAACTGATTCTCACTGGCGATCACGGTTTAAGGCTGGTGTGAAATCTAAAGTCAGTCATAGGGCAAAGAGTATAGATCCTGCTGAAACAAGGAAGCCTTCAAATGCACATGTCAAAGAGAGATCAAGATTGAAACCAAGGACAGAGAGAACTGTTCATGCAGAGTTTGACTTGTCTAAGCTTACATCTGGTCTTTATTGCACAGGTATTTTTGTTCAGTTTCCTTTCTATCATCCCCTCTTACCTTAATTCCTTCTGTCTTACTTTCCCCTTTTTCTTTCTTCCTCTGTTCCTCATTCTGTCCTTTCCCACCATTCTTTTTTACTTCTTTCCTCACACTCTCCCTAGTTGCTCCCTTACCTTCTTATTTTTTGTCTCTCCCTCTCTCTCCTTTGTCTCTCTCTCTCTCTCTCTCTCTCTCTCTCTCTCCTGTCTTACTCTCTTCATCCTTCCATCCTTCCACTCTTCCTTCCTTACACCCTGCCCTACTTCCTTCCTCTTTCCCTCCCTCAGCCATTCCTGCTTTACCTCCCTCCATTCTTTGTTCTTCCTTCAGCACTCCCATTTTCTTTCCTTCCATCACTCTTCCTTCTGTTCTCCTTTCATTCCCTTGTTATATCATTCTGTCTTCACTTTGTTCTTTGTTCTTTATTCTTAATGTGTAATTTGCCATATTTTGATATTTCTATGCTGTCTTTAAGGTGTAGCAGTTTTAAGTAAGAGTGGTCAAGCAGTGAAGTCTATTTTCTACTATGTTCTACTCCTTCTGGCTTTGCTTTTTGGCTTTTTCATTTATTGGTGAGTGGAAAGTTTGGTCTTTAAAAGATCTGTACTAAAACCTGTGAATATTACCCCTACTCCTATTTCTTCTTTGCATGGAGGTACCAATCATTATAATTGGAAATGTAAAGCCAACTGGGTTGTTTCTGTTTATTTTTTTCCACTCTAGCTCTTGGTTTGCTGGCTGTTGGGCATGCAGGAGAACATTGTCTTTTGTTCCAGTGGGCAGATGGTTGGCTGAGGGAAGAAAGAAACTGTCAACTTTATTTGAATTCCGTCGGAAACAGAGAGAAAGAAGAAGCACATACTCAGATGGGCAAACTTACGATCTTCCCAAGAACGGTAATTTATAACAAAGTAAATCTATTTTTTTCTCTAATTATTGCAGTCCATTGTGCTCTGGGCAACAAGGTCAATTTCTCATTCTCTTGGTTACTTTTTGTGTGTTTTAGTTTGCTTGTTTTTTATAATTTGTAGGAGATGCCGCAGTGATGCACATGTTGCAAAACAAAGACAGTGATCCCTACAGGTTGGTACAGGAGCGCCACATTAAAATTATATTTATAAGAACTTATTTTTAATATTAGAAAATAATGCCTTTGATCAGTGCATAGGATATTGTTTATTTTTTCTCTCCTTCTGTTATGGAGCACATATTATGCAAAGTTAACCCTTTAACTCCTAGGAGTGATTGACAAGTAACTTCTCCCTATAAAATCCATAAATTATTCAGCATTTGGTAATGAGAAAACTCAAAGTTATCAGTTTAGAAGAAGTTGTTATCTTGATGTAACCCCAAATTCTTGTGATAAATTTACAAGTAAATGTGAAATGCCAGTGGGGAGAATTAACTACCAGATCATGGGAGTTGAAGGGTTAACATCTCATCAAGCCAAATAATATTTGATATATATTTATTTTAACATGTATAATAAACACAATTTTGAAGGCCTAGGCACACTGAGGTGGCCTTGCACATGGGCTAAACTCACATCACATTATCATGTGATGTGACATTTTGCCCAAATGTCACTTAAGCTTAGATGACATCACTTCCTGTCACATGCCTTGCATGCATGCATTGCATGATATTGCATCATACATTGCATTATAATACTCAATTAATAAAGGAACAATGCTTTTGATAAACACAAAAGTAAAATCAAACTGGCATGTTTAGAATTCTCTGTAAGCTGATCATGGGTGATTTACATAGAATAATGATCTTCCAGTAATTTTTTGATATTCATTTTTTGTATGTAGTGTCCTTGGAGTGCCACGAGACGCAACAGATGATGACATCAGGAAGCAATACAGGAAGTTAGCTGTACTGATCCATCCAGACAAGGTACAATGAGTATGTTTACAAGAACTGGCCAAAACTTGTCATACAACTCAAAAATGGCTCACAGTGTAAAAGGCTTGTTGTTACGGTGCAAAAAAACAAAAACAAAAAAAGAGAAAAAAATTTAACATTAAGTCCTACAAAGAATGAAGTTGTGATTGATAATAATAATATTATAATAATACAAAAATTTCTATAGCAGCGTATTCTAGAGCTCTAAGGCGCTTTACAATAAAATGTTTAAAGCAGTAACTTAATAAATATTAAATTCGAAAAATACTAGAGCAAAACTACAAATAAAAATAACGCTTAAAAAGATAAGTTTTAAGGTTGCTCTTAAAAGATGTAAGCCCCAGTTGATCTTAGCCCCAGTCGTATTTATGTACCTCAAATAAAAATTAGGAAAAGAGGTGTTATTTAATGGTATTTCTTCCTCCTCATTTTGTTTGTTATAAAGAATACCCACCCACAAGCAGACGAGGCTTTCAAGACTCTTGCCAATGCTTTCGACATTCTAAGTGATCCTGTAAGTTGACAATTGTTCATTTATTCACTTGCTATTAACAGGTAGTTATTGGATGAGTTTATTTAAATATATATGCTGCTCATTTGTTTAATATTAACATCTTTTAAATAGGAGAAGCGTGCCAATTATGATGCCGAAGCAGCTTGGAGGACGAGAGCGGAAGAAAGGGTGAGTTAAGTTTATAAAATCAGTGTAGAAAGGTCCAAACTTAAGAATCAATTTTCCTTTTCTTGTGGAGATGGAAGAGGTTCCAGGATAAACAGTAAAACCTGCCTGAAGATCTCCTAAAACGAGAGAAAATAATAACAAAATGGGGATTTCATGGATAAAAACGGACTAAAAGCCGCTCAAAACCAAAAACGACCGCTGAGATGATGAAGCCTGGGGACTAGACAAATGCAAACAAATACAGAATAGGTTTACCTTTTATAAAAACCAAATTTCAAAGAAGGGCGGAAATGATTGTTGAAAATGGATAAAAACTAGCGATTTTGATTATGAAAGCCAGATCCAAAATCCCCATTTTTTCGTAAATGCATGGAGAGCAGCATTTGTTAGACTAGTTCCCAGGTTACGTCAATGAGTTCCCTGGACCCTACGAGAATCAGGCGACAAAAATTGTACGACTTTTTGTACAGTTTGTTTAAAATTTTTAACGGGGATTTTTTTTCCCTTTTTGCTGGATATTTCTTGTAGAAGGAGCGTTACGGTGGGCACACGAGTCCAGAACAGTTTTTTGCCGATTTAGGGAAAAAGATGGAAGAGGTAAGTAAATTTTTCCACAGAGAGATTTTATTATTAAAGAGCCGCAAACTTGGGAAGAAGAAAAGTAAATCCGAAGTGGAGCGAAAAACGAGGGAAGTCTGGGTCGAGTCGCGTCGCGTCGCGTTTAGCGAACTGAGCGCCCGGAATCGAACCTCAGACCTTCGCAACTCTCGACCCAGTGCTTTTTTCACTGAGCTTCAGAGAATGTTTCTTGACAACGGAGCAAACACTTAACCTCTTCACTACCACCAAAGGGTTAACAGGTGGTTTCTTCCTACAATATCAATATGCTATCCAGTGAGGAGGTGGTGATAAAGCAATCTTCAATCGTGCATCAATCCTCTCTCCAGCAAACAGGTGAAGACAGAGCAATTTTCAATTCAGTGTCGGAAGAAATCAGGAATTACTGTCTTATGGCTTTCTTCGCTTTGATTGGTCGTGAAAACTTGCGCCATCCTCCAAACCAATCAGGCGCAAAACAAAGGCATTTGTGACTTGCTCACCAGCGCTTTCCCGCGCTTTTAGTAGCTTGCATATACTGTTTTTACTTCGAGCTCTCATTGGCTAAAGATAATGTTAACCTTAGTAGTGATTGGTCGTTGTGATTACTTTGGTTTTGGTTTATCGACTGCTCAATTGAAAACAGCTCTAATAGACAAACTCATGAGCTGAATTGCGTAGTCTTGATGTAACACTAAACTCTCGTAACTTATTTAGAAGGGAATGTAAAGTAGCAGGAAAGGAGAATTACTCAGCAGATTTTTGAGGCTAGGTAGTGAATACCACTTTGACGTAATTTCCTTTTTGTTAAAACAGATGCATAATTCTCTACATTGTAACGTGTGTGATGGGAAACACCGTCGCTACAACACAAAGCGGTTTATTTTGACAGCTCGCTTCTGTAGTCGCTGCAACACAAGACACGCTGCTAAAGAGGTACTTGCACACGTTTGAAGGCTTACGGCGAAGGCTCTGCTAATATGGAGGTTAATTTAAAGCTCCTTCAATTGGAGGACGGGATGAATTTTGTTTTACTTTATTGCGCGCTGTTATTGGTCAAAGAAACCCGCGCACTCTTTGTACCAATCAGATGTAAAATATAACCCATCCATATTTTCCTGCGCTCGAGGTTGTTTAGTTCTCACTGGCTATGTTAATTATTTAAGTTTTAGCGTTACGTTACGGAAAGCGCTCTAATGGACGGGAGAGAGGGGAGGGTGGGTATGGCACGTAAAAATTTACAAATTTCTTTTAATTTTTTTATCAGGGAGATCTGTGGGCAGAGAGTAGTTTTCTTGGCTACAAACTGCACTTTTATGCCTGTATGGAGGGTGAAATATTTGATGTCACTGAGTGGGCGGCTTGTCAGGTTTGCATCTGGTTTTATCTTAATTAGCCGAACGACTAGCTAGTTATACTGCACAATAGCGATGGATTTCCGAGCTGCTGTGTTCGAATTCGGTTAAAAGTGATAACAGAGGGGTGGGAAAGTAAGGAAAGTTAATTTCTTCACCCCGCCCCCCACCTGGGGGGGGGGGGTAGGGCCACGTCCTCCTAGTCGATATGTTTATCGTAATTATTTAAGTCGAGTCTTTTCTTTGTTATAATTTTTTTTTCGTTTGTTTTACGTGAGCAGGGTATTGGTCGAGTGGAGGCCAATCCTCACACGGTCCATCTGAAGCTCAAGACCCGTCAGACACAACAAAGCAGCTTCAATTCTAGGTTTGTCTTTCAGTTTGATATCTGTCTTGCTATATTGACTTTACGATAACGTGTCTGTAACAACTAGGCACCAAAAGAAGGTCGAATTACCAGAGACTGATTTGAAATGCTTGTCTTGTTTGATTGCAGATCGGAAGAAAGGGAGTTTGAGAATTTCATGCGTGCGTTCTTCGGGCAGTTTGGCCCTGAAGGAGACAAATTTCAGGGAGCCAACAAGCAACGAAAGAAGAAGAAAAAGAAGAAACATTAGTAATGTTTGCGTGGGTAGAGGTTACAGATTGCTAGGAGATCGATCCGGATCTACCTAGTGGTGTTCGACGTATCCCTACGTATGATTGGGGAAAGTTTGAGTGTGGCTTGATCAAAGTACTTAGGTAATTCTGTGTAGTTTTCTTAATTACAGTAATCTCCATTTGAATATCGAAAACAATCAGGGTTTCCAATGGTTTCGCCTCATGGTGCTCTGTGATTGGTTTAGAAAGCTCGCGCCACCCTCCCAACCAATCAGATACAACTTTAACCAATCACGACTTGGTCACACGCATTTTCCCGCGCTTCGGGGAGTTTTCTTGTTTTCACCGTTTTTGTGTTCCTATTGGCTAATTGTGACGTTTTCTTTTTTTCTGATTTGACCCTGTAATTACCATGGTGTTCATTTCATGTCTCTCGATCGACATGCACTGAAATCTGATTTTCGAAGAAAATTCTGTGACCAGTTCGTCATTGCTGAAGTTACCCTAAGTAACACTCCTCAACTTCGTCTCTTTATCTTTCCAACTTCCAGATGTGATTAACATTAAACTTCTCCCAAAAATATCCATATATTTTCCATCAAACAGCTACCAAGAATACTCAAACTTTTCAGGTAGAATTTGTTATCATGATCTAACACGAAATTCCCATGACTCATTTATAAAGAAATATGGAGCAGCTAGAGGGGAGAATTGGGAGTGAAAGGGTTAATTTGGCGGAAATTATCAGGTTTTGTTAAATTATTCCCTATCACTGCATGAAACACGAAATACAGCTTTTAAAAAATCAGCAAAATCATGGAGAAATGAAAGGCTGCCGTTAAGAAGAAACAGATCAAACTGTAACGGATAGTTGTAAGAGTCCGATTAAAAAGGCTCTTACAAGTTGTGTATCTGATAAATTAGAGATTATGCTATAAGTTTAAATTTAAAAAAACTATATTTTTTCGAGTTAAATCCTATTCATATCAGTTTGAAGATATCGTCACGTTACGCTTTCAAAGAGATGTCTTAGCTTAAGTCAAGGCGTCAATAAACATTTTTGCGAATTATTTTCCAGCGTGTTCTGTCTTCTCGGACCCAGTCTCTCGTTTGAGAGGCCTCTGAGTAGAATCCCAATCCCTCTGCTTTATATCGGTGTATAATGCAAAGCTTTGAATGAAAAGTCCTTGTTTTAAGGTGTGGTTGGGGGGGGGGGGGGTTGGAACTCGGAAATGGCTCTAGTTTCTTTGTAACAAAGTGGCATTTGCGTAACCCGTCAAGACATTGCAAAGGAGAAAGTAAGACAAAAACTGAAATTCAGTTTAGAACTCCAATACATTCTCTTTAATGGAAAAACTAGAAATAAGCCTCTCCAAGCCTCTTTTCTTCGTCACACGTTAATTTTGCAGTTCTTAGAATCATTTTACAAAAGCAATTATTAAAGGAACATTTAGTTGTAACAACTTAGTTCGGCGGCCAATTTACACTATGAACTCAGTTGATACACCCCAAATTTCTTTCTTCCATACTCTCCCCCCCCTCCAAGTTTATTTAATAAAATGTTAAAGCAATATGTGTTGCATTTTGCAATGAAAAAACGTCAAAATGTAATCCCTAGAAAAGTTGTATTTCGAAGGAAACGAAAGGCGTCCCAGTAAATAATTGTTTACGAAACACGTAGTCATTGGGCGTGCGTCTTCATCTGTTAATGATGTAGAAAAGAATTATATGCAAAAAAAATCTTGATAAACAGTTAAACAATATGATTATTAAATCTGCGAAAATTGAATTTTCAGCTTGAAAAAAATCTTACAATTCATCCTTGGGTAACAAAACGAAGACTGTACAGTTGTTGAGAAAAAGCCAACAAAGTTTTCGCTTTAATTAAAGGTAGTTACTGAGGTGTTACTGACCACATCGAAACAAAGCATGGGCACGTCATTAAAAGAGCTACGTCAGGCCACTGAGTGTCTTGCAAAAATTTTTCCTGAATTCTTCATGTTTATCATTTGCAATCCTTTCCAACCTTCCTAACCGTTTGCCATCCTTTTTCCTCCTTGGTTATAATTGCCTCTTGTATGTTTTTCTATCTTACCAAGGTAATATTTTCTCTCTCTCTCTCTGAACGAGTTATTATTTTATGTCCTTTGAGAATGCGAACTATTTTTTTTTCTTTTTTGGCGACGTAGCTCTTTTAAGTTTCACTTAGAAACACGAAGGTCACTTTGTAACTCTAGTCTTAGTGCTTACGAAAGTACTGTGAGAATAATTCGTCCTTTGGTCCTTTTTAGCATGGCTACGGCAGATTCATGGGCGACTCCAACAAGACTCTCTCCATTCACAGCAATAATCTGATCACCGCGTTTGAGTCGCCCATCTCGGGCCGCAGCGCCAGTCGGGAAGACGGTTTTGACGTAGATTGGCAGGTCACCGTGTGGACTCCCATGACCACCCACGATACTGAAACCCAGGCCTTCGGGACCGCGTTCTAATTCAATAATCTTCGCTTCTAGTGGCCTGGAAAAAGACACAAAACAAAACAAGACAGCAAGTTCAAACAATTAATTTGAAACAAAGTAGAGGTGTTCGGTGAGGAAGGCTGACAAAAATCCAAGGTGAAAAACCAAGGTGCCATAGTTTGGGCCGGAAGCTTCCTCGTCGCGCAAAATCTTTTCCTTATATCTCCACGTATTGTGACTGAATCCGTTGACGGGAAGTTAGTTCAAAATGATTCAAATGCTATTCAATGTTGTGCACGATCAGGTCCAAAAAAACTTAACAAAGAGATCTGATTGCTTTCGTGGACATACCACTATGTGTAGGAGTGCATCCCGATTTTAAATCTTAATTTTCTAAGCAACACGGTGTTTGTTATTTTCGTGAGCAGCTCGGAGAATTCTTGCGCGCCAAAAAGAGGCGAGCGCTAAGACGACTATTCACCAAGAAGGACACTTTTCTCCGCCACTGAATTTATGATTTGTGAATCCTTCAAAGCTTTAACAAAACTTACTTATTACCAGACTTAAATACTTCACTCACATTTCTTCTCCTTCCTCGTCAGACTGAACTAGTTCAATAGCCTCCTGCACCATTGAAGAACTCGGAGGCAGACCGACCGGAGGGAGACCGGAACCTGATGAGGGGCCAACTTCTTGCTGTTCAAAATCTGAAGAGTACAAACAGAATAAATCAACAAAAGCTTATCTCAAGTCTACCTTCGAAGCAAACGCACCTTGCATTAGGGACTCCGCCCTGTGATTGGTCTACAAAACTCACGCCACCCTCTCGGCCAATCAAATGCAAGACTAAAACCAAAGTGATTGGCTCATTCCCGTTTTCCCGCACTTCGACCAGTTTGCTTCTTTTCACTTCAAGATCTAATTGGCTCCTTGCGTTATTTTCCTTTGTTCTGATTAGCCCACAGATATTTGACAACAGTTAACTCACCGAGTGGGATTTGAACCGCAATATTTTCCATGCTGCTCAGGGATTCGGTCCCAGGCTGCATGTTTGGTAAACTGCTCATGGAGGACGGCCTAGAACTGGTGCCGTGCTTCAGACGAGCCACCTCAAGAATAACACGGCCAGAAGTGCGCTGAGGGGACAAAATATATGTGACAGACTTTATAAGGGTAGCAGTAGTATTTGAATCTAACTAACCACGTACGTTTTAGAGGAGAACATTACAAGGGACGGCAACGAGAAGGTGGTCAAACAAATTGTTTATGAGGTGCCCGAGCTACGCAAATAATACCATGGAATCACCTAATTGTGCACAAACTGAAAACAGAAAATCCAAAGGCAATTATTCGCAATTCTGCTTCGAATTATGTGTTCCAAAAAAGGGAAAATTTAGCGTCGTTAGAGACGTTTAACACATGAAAAACTAACTTAACTGGTGAAAAACTTAGGAGAAACGAAGGTCCCTTTTTTTTATTAATGCTTTCACAGGGTTCGCCGTCATTACATATTAAACTCCCTTGTAACTAAGAACAAGGGTGGGGTGAGCAAGGAGATGAGCGCATCTCCTCTCCTTCCCCTTCCCTGCAGCGACCAACACTCCGTAGACAATTATTTCTTTCCGCGATATTCCTCTGGTTTGCAAAATGGCAGCCACAGATTTGGCAAAGAAGTAACAGTCAGCGTAAAAACAATCTCTTAAGCTTCGCTAGTGTATCATATATTTACTACTGGCCACAGACAAGCCATGTTTTACCTTGAGCGCAGCCGCTGCTACATCCTGAGTGGCGTTCTTAAGATCCTCACCGTTGACCGAGAGGATCTGGTCACCAGCTTGAAGACGACCGTCAGCCTCTGCGATACCACCTTTCACCTGTCAATCAAAGTTGGGATCAGTTAATAAAACTGCATTTAATAAGACTAGGCAAGAAAACCAAGGTCAACGGTTGCAAAAGCTGATCTGGCTCGTCAGAAATATCTGAAAAGCACAGATTTATCATCGTCTTGTCATTGTTTTCGTTATAATTACCTATAAGCGAAGGAATATGCAAAAGAATGCGATCGAAGAAGCAAGATATATCATTTTCTTTTGAAGAATGCACTTTACAGCTGCCTATATTCATGAATGATACCAGCCAGTAGACTCTTCTGATTACGAACGCTTCCGTCTGTTTTCGAATGGTTTCGTCCAATTTCGGTCAGTTCCGTCTATTTCGGTCAGTTTCGCCCAGTTTCGGTCAGTTTCGTCCAATTTCGGTCAGTTTCGTCCAATTTCGGTCAGTTTCGTCTGTTTTCGGACGGTTTCGTCCAACTTCGGTGAGTAAATTTGTTTGATTTCGAAGGTTTTCTGTCAAGACGACATCCCGATAAAACGGCAAGCTGGTAACTCACTCGACAAGGTAAAGCAAAATCAATGCACATCGCAACTTACCACATCTGAAACAAATACTCCCGTGTCGTTCCTGTGAGGAAAAAAAAACGAAAAAAGAGAATCGCTTTAAAAAAATTATTTCAGCTTCGGGACCCATTCATACTCCTAGGTGGAGAGAAGCACTGTGAATGTTTTACAAAAACACCTACCTAAGAATAAAACAGAGAAAGACCGCAAATTTACAACCTACCTTCTTCCCACGATACTCAGACCTAGTCCCTGGCCGGGAACTTTGGTCAAGTCGAGCGTGATGTACTCGAAGGCTTCTGTGAAAGAACAAACATAGCGGCTATTAAAATGATATAGAAAGTAGCTTTTATACCTCAGTAGCAGGCTTCTCATCAGTAGATATTCATAAATTGCATAAAAATGAGAGAACATTTTCAGGTTATCACTTCTTTAAGAGGAAATGTTGTGATCTGAGAAATTTTTGTATAGTTTTCGCATATAACATTTACCCATTTGTAAAATGAATTAATTTTGTCTACCTTAACTAACCTGTTTTCTATCGATTTAATTTTTTCAACTATCTAAAGTTTGTCTCCAAAATTAGAGAGCATAATGGTCTTTCTTATTTATTAAAGCCAAGTTCAAATCGGGAAAATGATAAAAAAATAAAGAGACATGGCTGAAAACGTGTAAGATACCTTCATCTTTAAACTGTGATTCGTCCCTTAAAACAGCCAATCTAACGACAGCAGGTGTTTGTCTCAACGCTGTGATGGCCATATCGTGAGTGGCTTCTCGCAGATCCACATAATTGACCTAAAAGTGACAACAGAACCAACATACGTGATAGGCTTACCTCAGCTCAATGCGAGGGAAGGATTTATGAGTAAATTGAATCTGGTTGATTAAGATGTCTCAGCAAGCAAGCAAGATCACAATAAAAATTTCCCCTCCTTCTTTCTCTCTTCAACTAGTTCATATATCACTAGAAAATCCGCAGATTTTCAAAGCTGCAAAATAGGTGGAGTGAAAATAGAACTCGGCTAATCAGGAGCGCGCCTAGAAAAAGAGGAACTCTTTTCGTCTGTGCGCGCGCGTTTCGTTTACGTGCTCACTTATAAACGTACAGTCTTTTCATGAGTACGTCGGCTAGAGCTTTTCCTTAGGGTTCCTAGTCTGCTCTCACTGACGCTACGACTTTTTTATTGGAACAAATACAGAACAAATGAAACACATAACTACAAAGATCGATAATCTTACTTCTAAGATCTGATCTCCAGCCCAAAGTCGGCCATCTTTAGCTGCGGCTCCGTCTTCATACACTTCATGAATGACTATAGCACCCTGAGAAAAAACTTCAAACTTTTAAACCTCTGTTAATAAGGAACACTGTAAATCTTCATAACACCACAATGTTGTTCTTCTAGCATGACTCACCAACAGAGTATCCGCGCCTCCAACAATACTCAGCCCCAAGCCTGTGTTGCCTTTGGGAATCTCTATCACACATTCCTGACCGGGAATGATCGGCGCAGTGCGGGGATTTGGAGACGAGATTAACGTTGGTGTAACTACTGCGTAAAAAAGGCAATAGACCAGTGAGTTACTTAGTCCATCAGTAAGTCAGCCAATAAGTGTTACAAAAGTCATTACAAAGATGTCAAAATTAAAATGCCAATGACACTGTAGACGGTGAAAGTGCACGTAACTCCTCCAGGTAGTTTACAGTCCCCCTACTCAAATAGCCACAAACATTTGAGCCAAACCAAACTTTCCAGGATTAAAAGCCCCAACTAGCAAAAGGAAAAGCAGATGCCTATTTACAAGCCACAAACACGATTCTCCAGCTGAAGATTGGGTAGAAATTGCTTCCTGACAGTCTCTTCGCAAGATGTTTGCTGTTCACGAATGTAGAAGAACCTACCTGCTGCTTGTCTAGGAGACTGCTGAACAACCTGAACTTCAGGCTCAAATGCTTGGGACTGCTCAGGCTCTCTTCTTGATGCTGCAGGACTTCCGCTCTGGCCATTTCCGGTCTGTATAATTTCTGCTGGCACTCTCTCAAGGCTCCATTGTTTTCTTGGACTTCCTGGATTGCTGCTGTCTGACATTGAATCCCTGGCTGGTTTCGTAGCAACAGGAGGGCCTCTCCTTGGTGTACGGGGACTTCCGGTCTCCCTCCTGGGTGATGAATTGGCGGAAGTTGATTTTTCTGCTCCTGGTGAACCTCCGGGTGGAGTTTGTTTCCTAGCAACCACAAGAGACACCTTTCCTTTGGTTCTCTTCAATATGGCAACGGCCTGCAACAAGAATGTCGAGAGATCTCAATATCAATTCTCCTAACTATCTCCCTAAAAATTGTAAATTTTTAGCTTTGAGATTTTGGTGTTAAATCAAACGGTAATGCCTCCACATAATCTTCATGAGATACCGTCACAGCTGACCTTAATAATGACCTTGCTCACCACTGAGTGCTCTAAAATGCCTGGTAGAGCGCGGAATCCAAAAGTTTGAGGTTCGATTCTTTATGAGAATTACGAAAACTTCCGTCATCCTCATACCTCTTAGCCATGAAGTAAAACTAGGGGCTCTCGTTCTTGTTTCTGATGTTATTGTTGATACGGCTACATTTTTTCCCTTAAGCTTTGACAGACAGAATTTTACACAGCTTACCTCAGCGTGAGAAAGTCCCACAATCGGTTGATTATCCACTGCAATCAACTGGTCTCCTTTTTTCAGTCGCCCGTCCTGGCAAGAAGCAAAACACACCTTAAAAAATGTACTTACCACTAACCCCTACTCCAAAAGACATAAAAACTTCTGAGCCCGTAATGAAAGAGCCAGAAGAAAGCCACTCATGAACATGACGTCATTAAATAGGCCCTGACTAACAAAACATTCAACATAAGGTCTCTACACAGAAGAGATTAGGAACCTTTTGGGCAGGTCCTCCGTCAGTAATGTCCTTGACATAAATCCCTGTTTGGCCTCCACCGAATCCTGGGCCTTCCACAACAGCAAATCCAAGACCAGTTGGGCTCTGCCGAGAAAAAGAAGAGAAAATAACACCTCATCCAAGTGCTTTACCATGAGAATTAACAGCTGCACAAGACCTTTCCATCCCAATCAGCCAATCTCACGAATGAAATTCGTCACTGACATACCTTAACAAAGTCAATGCGTTCTACTTTCTGACCCCCAGACAGTTCTTGTAAAAGGGTTGGTGACACGGTAATACCCTCTGCAACCGGCGGAGGACTCGAGCGCGGACTAGGCTCTGATCGTCGTGGACTTTCGATCTCACGCCTCGGTGTTGTCGGAGATGACTCGATGGAGTGAATATTGAGTTGTTTTACTTCCTGTTCGGGCCACTGTTGGCCTCGGGGAGATTCATGAGCCGGCGGTGTCCTGGATCGACTGAGGTAATCAGCGGCTTCTTGGGACCTGCCTAATACGAGGTTGACTTTAGGTGGCGTGTTCTGTCGGTTGATAAGAAAGAGGAATTAGAATCTTAATATTAAAGTCTGCATACGACACTGAGAAAATGAAGGGTTGATAAGTTAAATGTTTCAAAAACAAGCTCTGACTTACTTTCAGAATCGTAGAGGCCTCGTAATGAGTCAAGCCCCGAATGGAGACTTCATTCACTTCAAGGATCTCGTCAGCTTGTTTAATTTGTCCATTTCTCTCCGCTGGCCCGCCTGGTTTGACATCTACGACGAAAATGCGATTTGCCGCTGCACCTTTTCCGCCCGCGATACTCAGACCTTATAAGTAAACAAAAAAAAAAAACGAAACAGTTACAATCGTCATTAAACTAGGGAGAAATCCAATGGGAACTGAACAAACCTCAGAATATGGCCTGCTACACAGACGCTTTGGGTGAGAATTCAAAGAGGTCAAAAAACACGCACAAAAGAGCAGACACGCGTGTCTCCTCAACTTGCATCCGCCGATCTTAAACTTACCTAATCCAGTTCCCCCTTTAACCAGATCTACAAAAATAAAGTCACCAGTAACGTCCGGGTACTTGATTTTCAGTTGCCCTGGGTATGAAATATAGCAAGTGAATTGTGAAGAACTAACAACCAAGATATTTCCAACTTCACTTCGCATGTTTCTTATAAGTGGTAGCTTCACTTACTTTTCCTGTCCTCGTTGCTCCTGACAATATTAAACTTGGTCGGCAGGTTCAAAAGTTTGCTTTCAATTTCTGCCTTCACTCCCTCAGCCTGAACAACGCTCGCAGTTGGTTCCTCAGCTGCTAGATTCTTCGTTGGAATTGGGATGTCTTTCTTCAACGACTCGTCTGATGATAGATCGGCAGCCTCGGCTGAGGGCCTGGCACTGGTAACGGTCACATTACTGGGTTCCGCCTGAAATCATGAAATTGTATTAATTAGCAAACCAGTTCCCATCCTCCCCCCCCCCCCCCCCCGAATCTCAGATGGTTTTAAAAGAGACAGGAGGGCCTCTACGCAGAAGTCGTACTGGGCTTTGTGAGGCATATTTTGTTACTGTTTAACGGACAGAACGTACAAATTTCGATTTCATTGTTTGCTTAACACAATGTCCAACAGACCCAGAACAACTGCTTTGCCAGAAAAATCCTATACACACAAATTAAGAACAAAAATTGATTTAAAGGTTCCCTTGAAGCTTGGCAAGATTCACATAAAAAAATACGAACCATGAAAATCTTGCGTTCTCAAACAAAAACAATGCAATTCACAAAACGACCTTGAATGAAATGTCATTAATAAACGTAAATGTCCATAAATGTTGTTACCTCAGATGTGTAACCTCTGGCGAGGGTTAAACCTTTCGATTTACGAAAGCGAAACGGCATTTCCAAAAAATGAAAATCACTAAAAGCCAGCTTATCCTTGCAACTCACAGTAAGAACCAACGGTTACGTGTTCTATCCGAAATATTATTCTAATCTCTACTAAAATCTTAAGAGCCTTGCGTCTTGTCAAAAAATTGTCGTGAATGATGATAATCTTCGCCAAAGAGAAATTGTTTTCGATACAGCGCTTCCTCCATCGATACGAAGAATGCTTATCCAACACAAGAAGTACAGAGCCTTAAGCTGAGTGCGAGCTTTCCACGCGAAAACTCCTTCCAGTCTGAGGAATGTAATGCTCATCGGAAGCAGATTTATCTCATAAGTGGCTTAGCCTTTGTATTCAGCATTGCGAAATTCACGATAACATTAACAATGGCGATATTCGTACAAAAAATCGCATTGTTTTCTTCTCCAGCATTAAGAAATTTATAATGAAAAGCGTAACTCTCCAATTAGAAAATTGAATCGCAATCAATACAAAGAATTAATTAATTATTAAGAATGTTTGGGCTGTCACGACTACGAAACAATATTTGGCGAAGTATTTTGTATTTATACACCTGGGAATTTTAGCGGTTTTTAAAAAAAGTATTTAAAGATGTTTTGGTGCTCTGTTTTTTAAATTATTTCCTACAACATTTCAAAGTACTTCACACTGCAGACAGAAGTCTTTGGCATTAAAAAATTGTACGAAAAAATGTATTGAGCTCTCTTGTCTTCAATGGCCATTAAAGATCGCAAGAAAAAATAAAAAATAAAATGTTACTCACACAATTCGTTAATTCAGAAGTGACAGTCGATCCTCACCTCCTTGGCACAGGACGAACGCATAGAGTAATTTAATTTATAAATAAAAAAGTATATTTTAAAGAAGCTTTTCTAGCGTAAAAAAACATGGAAGAAAATAGACATTTTAACGTCTTTGTCAATAACTCTACACAGAAGAGATAAGAACTATCCATCGCCGAATGGTAAAATGATATAACTCTTTTTGTTTCTCTGAACTTTAAATGTCATTTTATATAAAGTACTCTTTACTTACGTTGTTGAGACCACTGAGTTCAGGCATGCGTGGTGGTTTGGGCGGGGGGATTAAACCGGAAGTTGGCACTGTTTTGACCACAAACCGCACAGGATTCTTAGCCCGTTTGATGATCTCAACAGCTTCATCATGCGAGGCGTCACGTAGATCGTGCCCATCAACCTGTAGACAAGAGTAGACAGTCACTTTGACTGATCAAACAGAAATATTTGAAAGTATTTGAAACACAAACTGAAAGACCCTCACTTCCAATATCTGGTCACCAGTCACCAGCGTTCCTAAACGCGCAGCAGGACTGGACTCCAGTACGTGTCTGATAAAGATCCCTTTAAGGCCCTGGCCTTGTGGGCCAGCTTTACCACCAATGATGCTTATCCCCAGTCCACTGTCAGGTTCTCGGTTGAGTTCAACCACATGGACTCCAGGTTCGTTGTAGATTGGTTGTTTAACCGGTTGAAGCAGGTCAGACTGGTTTTCTAAAGAGTCTGGAATGTCGTACTCTTCGGCACCGTCCCTAAAATTTTCACAAGAATAAAAAAAAATCGTCAAACGGCTTGTATCAAACGTGTGATACAATAATAATGACAGGCTGAAGCAGATGCACGCTTGCTCACGCTTGCTCACGCTTGCTCACGCTTGCTCACGCTTGGCCGTGTCTCTTCTGATGTCCTAATACTCAGTCATACTTTTTATCACGATCATTCACGCTTCGTCACGCTTGATCGCACTTTTCTCTTCCGTCTCCGGAAATTTCCTCTAAAGCAAGATCTAACGCTACTGCTTAACGGCTCTATAGAAAAATTGGTCCAAATTCGGCAGAGTCTCATTTAATTCCCACACCATGATACATGTTAAACATCTCTTTCATCGATGACCGAGCCCAAAAATTTACTCTCTCTCAATTCCTTCACAGAGGACACCTTCGACGAAGCTAGATCCTCTTGGAGGGAGAGGGGGGAAGGGGGGAATGGGGGAAGGGACTTGGAATTTTCCTTGTCTCACGCTCGTGACAAAATGATCAACACTTTTCTCTCATAATCACCTTTTCTGCTCTCGGTCAGCTTCAGCCTCGAGAGACTGGGACGAATGCACCGATGACGTAGAACTGTCTTCAAGGAATGACGAAGGGGACTGTTGAATAGCCCGTGCAGGTGTCATCTCGCTGCGAATGAATGTGAACCTGAAAAAAAAGGAAATTTTAAAGTATAATTTCTGACTCTTTATTTTAGACTCACAATAGAACACAAAGGCCCATTGCTAAATGCGGGCCTCGTACGTATTGGTACATCTTTTTCGCTACAACCCGTGTAACTCAATTCGCCCCTAAACACAATTAAAAAATTGGTCCATAAACTGTTTACCATAACTGCTCCACTTTACATAAACGACTTTTTTATTTCTGAGCTCAGTTCACCTGAACTCAATGCTAAGACCAAACAACGCGGATTAATGTGTCTACTTGAGTCTGAAAAGCTTTAGCAGATTTCTTTACTTACACGATGTCCTTCAACAAAGATTGCTTCCTGAGAACAGACCTATTGGACATTAAAACGATCAAAAACATACATGAGGTCAAAGATATTCTTAGTTAATTAAAACCTACTAGAAATTACTGTCGTTTATCTCCGGATATAAGTTATTTGCGAAATTAACGTTGCCTCCCTCGATTAGTGAATATCCCTCGTTTTTTTGTTTTTTTGTTTTTTTTTTTTGGGGGGGGGGAGAGGAGGGCCGGAGAATGGAGCGGGAGAGGGCACGAGCCTGCAAAGGTCAATTATTTAGAACTGCACCTGGCTCTGTGTCCCGAGAGTCCAATCATGCTTTCATCATTGACAGCAACAAGATGATCCCCGACCCCAATCCGTCCGTCCAGTCCAACAGCACCTCCCCTCAAAACTGACTTGACAACACAACCACAGCCATCCTCGTCTCCCTTCAAAGTAAGACCTGGCAGAAGAAAAAAGGAAGAATTACAAAAGAGAAAGTCAACGAGAAGCTCACCTTCGGAAACAAAGTTCCCTGTCGAGGTAATCAAACGTGTAACCGTATTTACAAACGAGATTGTTCGCACGCTGGAAATATTAAAGGAAAAAGTGTGTGAGTAGAGCACTGCCACCACAACAGAGCGGTCTCAGATGTAGTAACCCGGCATTGCATTGGTTTTGTCTCAGAGCGCTCTGTCATTGGTTCATAAAAACGAACGTCAATCCCTCAACCAATCAGAAGCAAAATTAAAACCAACCGCGACCTAATCACGTGCATTTTCCCGCGCTCAAACCCATTCGTTTTTATTTTTTCCTTTTTCTAATTTCTCATTGGCTCATTATAAAAATCTCCTTTGCTCTGATTGGCCGTGGGAATAACCCTCGTTTTAGTTTTACGACACAAAGCCAAAAAGCGCTTTCTAACAATCAGCTATGAACACTTGCAATATCATTCAACTTACCCAATTTTCCAACCATCTGCCTTCGAATGGTTATGGTCTCCATTCTAGATTTGATATTCTCTGGCAAACTGTCCATATCGATAGAATCTCCTGAGAACAACAATGGCGGACCGAAGTCAAACTTGGACGAACGTTCACTTCCGCTGTCACTCAAGTCATTGTCACTCTCCTTTTCGACTTCGATGTCGCCCATTAAAGCAGCATGATTGTCTGAAGGAGTCGCAAGAGAAAAGAACGGATTAACGACTGCTTTACTAAGACGTCTTTACATATAACTCTCGTCTGTAACCTTTCAAGTAAAGCTAACGATCACGGCCCAGTTCTTCAAAGGGGGATAACGTTATCAGACGGATTAATCCTTATCCACCAGATAAGTGTGAACAAAAAGCGCTGCGCTATCCTCTGGATACCAGTTCTTTCAAAAGTTTTTGAGCACGACACTGAGGTGATGCATCTTTGAGTTGATTATGTTGGAAAAAATGGTAATAATACTAACGCCTGTCGATGAAATCCTAGCGTGTTACTGTTCAAATGAAAGCTTTTAAGCGGTGATTTTATATGGTATGATTATATATGGAGTATAAATGGTTACTAGCAAACTGTCACGTAAACGTGAAGACATTACATCCTAGTATGCGATTATACGACAAAAAATGCTTGTGTGGTACAAAACAGGACATTTAAAAAGACGGAGTTTACCTCTTCCGTTTTGTGTGTTACTTTCCAGTAACTGTTCACCCATGTACCTTGCAGTTTCTGGTGGAGTCTCTTCATACTCTTCATCTTCAACAGGGATTGGCCTGGCGACACCAATTCGTACTTTACCTGAAAGGGAGAGGATTGTGTCAAGCGGGGCCATAACAAAACACAACGCTAACACAGAAGAGGCGTGTTCGGTCCCGTGACGCGCTTAAACCAATCAATACGATACCTTGTGGAGCCCCTTTCAGTGTCTCAACAGCATAGCTGAGGGAGGCATTTTCCAGATTGGTGTCATTGACAGACATCAGTCGATCAACTGGCTTCAATCTTCCATCCTGTTCTGCCACACCTCCGGGTACCAGACTCCGAATTACAATCACTGTTTTTTCAGGAGAGACTGGGTCCTATTAATGGTAACACGCTTGTCAGAGGATTACGTTAGGTTTACTCTACAAAAAGTTAATTTTCGATAATAGTGTTTTGTATCAATTATATGTCGATATTCCTTAACTATAAGAAAATAATCTCGAAATAAATCGAGACAAATGCTCGACATCTGTGTTAACTTGACAAAAAATTTCAAAATTAACCGATCTTTTTCAAATATTATTTCACAAAATGCTTCGAAAACTTTTGATCCTCACTGTGTAGAAGAGGCTTGACACATAGAAACCAACAATTACTCTTTACAGTAGTTGTCAGCGAAATCAGAAGACCATGACTTTTAACCCTCAAGGGATATTTTTGACGAAAGTATTTGTAAGCTCTTTTATATTTTCAAAAGCGTGTCAAGCACTTTGTCTTTAGCTACTGCACTACGAGCAAGAATAAAACCGTTTCTTTGAAACCGCGGATCAAAATCCTCGAAAAGTTCTCGAGCCTCCCGAAACTCGATTCTCGGACCTCAATTCGCGATTCTCGAATATCGATTCGCGAATTTACTCACCTTGTAATCCAGGATACTAAATCCCAGTCCTCTGTCCTCCTTGTCCAGCTCAATATATTCGATCTCATCGGACCACATGGACATGGGCTGAGACATAGCGGACTCATTGAGACCAGTAGGACTGGGGCTATCAGGCAAGGCTGACAACATGGGACTAGGAGTTGTTATGGCAATCTCTTCGTAAGGATTATCTGAAAAGAAAAACAAGATTAAACATTACGATGAGAACCGACGGGGCTATATGTAACAGTATCTCATCGAAGACCACTTTTATAGTGAGGGTTGTGATGCCAAAAGCAAAGAAATCAATTTTGGGGGGAAGAGCAAAAAATTATGCGAGAGTGAGGAAAACTTGGAGAGACTGTAGAGAGAAGGGCCGCTCCTTCTCAGACCCCCAATGAAATTTCACTTGCTCGCTCTGTCATGCATCTCAACTGACCGAAAGCCTGGAACAGGTTCAAGTAATCCCAATGGCCAATCGGAACAAAGAAAAGTATTGAAAGGAGCCAATGAGAAGCCAAAGAGAAATCAAGCAAACTACCTGGAGCGCGCGGGAAAATGAATTGACCATATCACGCCAGGCTTTATGTTGCATCTGATAAGTTGAGTCAGGAAGGCAACGCGAGTTTTCTAGACCAATCACAAGGAAAAAGCATTGCTATCCCAGAATCACTATTATTACTACCATATTTTGTGCGTATAGGGCTACGCTGCGGGCGCGATGCGAAATCCGCGATTTAACCGTACACTGTAATTTTCTTTTATCAAATTCTCTTTCCGTTTTATACCTTCTCTTTCAGTTTCATTTGGTTGACTCTCCACCTCCATTTCAGTCTCTGCTGCGACGACTTCCTCGTCCGCAGAATCTCGTTTTCTGGCAACAACCAGTCGAAAGTCCACGGGCAATCCTTGTATGAGCGTGACAACGTCAGAATGGTTCATCTCTAGAACGCTGACACCATTTACCTTAAAAATTTCACATACACAGATGAATAGCACTGAAATACAACTTATGGTGCGCAAATTACCACTACCTATGTTTAAATCTAAGAAAAAAATTTACGTCGCAGTTTCATACACAAATGTAATCTAAGAATGGCTCTCCTTTCAGAAAACAGAATAAAGCAAAGGTCGACTTAGACCTGCAAGGTTTTTCTTTAAGCGTATCACTTATTATAATTCTAGTGTAGGAATAAATGTGTTAAGCTAATTCACGCTTTTAATTCAAGATTGACTAGGAATAAAGTTCATGGCGCTGAAATATTTCTTTTTCACTGTTCTTAACATTCGCACAATAGAAGCTGTAAAGGACGAGCTACTCAGGAGCCCTGCTCTTGACAGGCAATATTCATGTCAAGAACACAACCAAACATCTGTTCCTAATTTACTCGTCCAAACGAATCTTCTCTGCTTAATATAAATTACCCAGCAAGCTTTAGTACACGCAACTTTACACCACACTGTACCTCGACCAGATGATCACCGGGTTTGACAATTCCATTCTGACCCACCGGTCCCTCAGGACTAACAGCATGGATTCTGTGCCACGGCAGGGAACCATCTTAAAAAACACCAAATGACTCTTTTAATAATAAAAACTATCCCATGTCTTCACCATAAAATATATCGTTGTTGAGACAACCAGTCTATTTTCAATCGTAAGTATGCATTACTGGCGAGCGAAGGATTGAGGTTGCTGAATTTTAGCAAGTTCTTTTTAATTTGACAGTTTTGTTTTGGACAAAAAGGAACGCTTACATCTGAACAAAAGCTTATTTTGTGTCCCACATAGTAAAGTCTCCACATTGTCTCTCCTAAATTTCTAACAATTTAGCACTGAAAATTTAATGCTTAAGTCATTGTCAAACATTATCCCCTATCTGATATTTTTTGAGATTCTCTTCATCTTTCTGCTGGAAAATGTATTAATGCTGTACGGAGAAATTCGGTTTTGGTCACTCTTGGGACCAAGAAGGTTACACCTGATTCGGAAAAAGATTTTACCGTGTGGATTCTGAGTTCCTTCTAAACTGATCCCCAGGCCGCCTCCTTCGTGGAATTTGGAAATATCTGCAACCAGAACATCCACACCGTCTCCAACCAAATGGCTGTAATGTTCTTTAACATTTTCTGGATCTGAAAAAGTTAACACAAACATTCTAAATTTACCTTTTCGTCTGTTTATTGATACATATATGTAAACTCTTGAAAGATCGCCAATACACAGAGTTCTAACTTCAGATTGAGAGTCAGTTGCTGCATCGAGCAACAGTCCATTTTACAGTTGCGTGCTTAGCCTCACAGGAGTGAGGCTAAGGGTGACCTTTTTATGATACAAACCTTGCTGTTTTTCAAATGTAAATGACTCTGTTATCATGCAAATCAGATACTGGTCTTTGTCACAACATGGTCACCTTCAGCCTTACCCTAAACCAAAGGCTTGGCAACTACATCAAGTGCACAACTGTAAAATGGCCTATCTGAGTGTTGTAAAACCAAAAAAAAGTAACTATAGTGCCATTTACATCAAAAATCAAAACAGGGATCTATCACAAGAAGCCAATGAGACCACAAAGCAAAAACAAACAAACTGACTGAAGCACAGGAAGAAAATGGGTCACCAGCTGATGACTGGTTCAAGTATTGTACTGGATTTGTTGAGAGAGAGAAAGTAGCCCAGACAGTGAAACTTGTATTAAGCAGTCACATGCAGAGAATGACATGGTGACTGTTTAATACAGTTTGACTGCTTAATACGGTTTCACACAATGAGCACATTATAGAGAAACAATAATATTATAATACGTCATTTAAAGCCAAAATTGACTACTTATTGTACAAAAATTCACTCAAAAATATTACCAACATTGATTTAGAGAGATAATTATGGATCAAAGTTTACTTTTTTTTTATTTGAGTGGTTCTGCCTTAAGTGACAGGCTGCTCAAACTCAGTTAACCCTTTAGCTCCCAGGATCTGATTGTTAATTCTCCCCTCTAGCTGCTACACATTTCCATGTAAATTAGTAGCATGAATTTGGTGTTCGATCAAGATAACAACTACTGCCTGATATATTTGAAGTACTCTAGTTACCCATTTGCTGGATATTGGATGTATCTTGTAGGGAGAAGTTACATGTGAATCACCTCTGAGGGTTAGAGGTTAAGGGTGACCATGACCACTTAATAGAGGTGACTGCTTTATAAAGGTGATATTAAAGTAATAAAGGGGTAAAAACTTCAGGACTTTGAAAACCAACACCTTAAAACAATGCTGCTTAACCCTTTGACTCCCAGAATTTGTAATTCTTGTTACTGTCAACCATACAATTCTTATCAATAATATTAGTTTAGAAAATTTAGTATTGGATCAAGTAATTATCCCCAAATTGATATTTTTCTTTATTCTCATCACTTATCTGGTTAATATTGTATTGATATTGTAAGGAGAAATTCTGTCTTGGTCACTCATGGGAATTAAAGGGTTTGTAAAGGTTTGACTGAATTTTCTTAATGGTAGCCAATTTACATTTATAAACTCACCAGTATGATGCTTTCCTTCAGAAGCAGCTGAATTCAGGCGCTTCACTGAAGACTCTGCCAGACTTGCACTAGACTGGGCACTTAGTGATGTAGTTGGATGATACTCATCTGTGTAAGACATAGGTACCATTTAATTATTCAATTACTTAATAGTAGAAATAAATTATCTTTAGACCAATGTTAAAAAAAAATGCACAGTGATAATTATGTACAATGTAACTTACCAACGGGAGTCTGTTGTCTACTGAGGCTGTGCTTGACATGCCGAGCTACCTTCAGTCGAACAACTGGTCCAGTTTGTTTCAGAATTTCCACAGCTTGTTGGTTATTTTTACCATGCAGACTAACATCATCAACCTGCACAGGAATTTGACAAGGAACAGCAATTAGCAATGAGCAGCAGTTAATAAGGAAGGGTCTCTCATAGCCAGGTGGAGCTGATGCCGTGGAGGCTGTAGCCACTCCCCATACAAAACCCCTACCCCCACTTCACTTGAAACTTTTGCTTGAGATAATTGAATGAGGCCACAGGTTTTTCAGTGTTTCTACCATGGACAAGAGTTACACTCTATAAATGAAGCCTATAAACATTATGGCTGGCACTAGTATCATACCTCAATGATTTGGTCGTTAATCCTTAACCTTCCATCGACAGCAGCAGTGCTTCCTTCGGCAATACTTTTTACAAAAATTCCTGACAATTCCGCTAAAGGTATAAATATCAATTAAAATAAAAATTTAATAATTAAAAAATCAGGAGTTCAGAGAGCAGCTGAACACTCAATAAAGTAGGACTGATCATACTATTATGATCACCATGGCAACATATATCATGCAAACTTACCTGAAGACTGCTCGACATATCCAGCAATGGTTATTCCCAGGCCTCTACTGTCCTTTACCAGTTCAACATCAAACGCTTCCACATCTTTGCCTTCCTATACAATTTAAAACATCAAAATGCTCATTTTGTAGACATAAGGAATTAAAAATTTTTGATGTCTATGAGATCATTAGGGCAAGATTACCAGAGGGTCTAAGAGGATCATTTCTCACTATCAAAATTTATCAATTCTCTGCATCCTCTGCCATAAGTTTGGCACAATTTTCACCCAGAGAATTTGGTGTCACATGAAATAACATCCTCTTGTTGACATTTTGCTTCCTTCTTGTCACTCTCTTGCTTGAAAATGTACGAATACTTTAGTGAGAAATTCCTCTTTGGTCATTCTTGGGAGTGGAAGGGGTAACCAACAGGCTACCATTTGTCAATTTGTATCTCTGCAATTGTTATAATTCTTACCTCTACTGTGGAGGACGCATCAATGTTGGATTCATCAGTTACCAGTCTAGCAATAACAAGTTTCACATGCTGTCCAACTTTACGTAAAACCTGGGCGACCTGTTCACTTCCCATACCGCCAACATTTACTTCTCCAATTTGAAGAATGTGATCACCACTGCGCAATCTCCCATCCTAAATTGTTAACAAGAAAATAAAGAAGACTAGTGTCAACTGAAATCAAAGATGGCAACAACAAAAGTACCCAGCACAGAGATGTACTCTGTAACTAGCTTGCACCTTGTTTTGTCATTCTTATATCTGTTCATAAAAGAAAGACAAACGACTCAAAATAATACAGATGAACTTGGTTGGGTCGGCAAAAAAAGGAAAGGGAGAGACCAATTCTAATGTTTGTTGATTCTTGTAGTATCCTGTATATGTACAATGCCACTCAAAGGTACATGTATAGTGTAAGTTGACAGTTCCTCAAAACTCGATCCTTGATGCTTGAGAATTTTGGGGATCAAGAATATAGAGTGTAGTTTCCAGCCTTTCCAGGCAAGAAAACAATGAAATTATTGCACATCAATTAATTTTTCACACAACTTGAAGCTTCCTACCTTTTCTAGGTTGCATGATAAAAAATTATTTCACCTTGCATTGTGCCTAATGCAGCAATTAAACTTTCCATCACCTTCATTAGTATATACAAGTACATACCCTATCAGCAACACCTCTAGGAAGTATGGTCTTCACAATAACACCTGTACTTCTTCCACCCACAATACCAAACCCCAGACCTGACCCGTCATTGTGGAGCTCAACAGTTTCAATGTGTCGCAAGTTCTCTCCATCCCCAGCCTAAAAAGGAAAAAGGAATTATAGATAAAAAGAGCTGTAATATTATATTTTGGTCCCAAGCATGAGGCCCTGTGAAAATTGAAACTCAGAGCTTCTCAGTAAAAAACTCAGTAACCTTTTCACTCCCAAAAGTGATCAACATGTTACCTCTCCCTATAATGTCCATATATTATCCAAAAAACAAGTGATGAGAATACCTCCTAACTTAACAGGTAGATGTTACAGGTATCTTGATCTAGCCACATATTCTCATGACTAATTTACAAGGAAATGTTTAGCACCAAGAGGGGAGAATTAACAATCAGATCTTGGGGGTTAATGGTTAGTGAGCCTCTGCAGGTCATTACTAGGCTGAAATAAAATTTACATGCATGACAGGTGTCTTGCATACTAAGTGCTCTTCAGAAGCATGCATGTGTTTTTGCAGTCTTCCCATTTCCAAAACACCATCAGACAAGGCAGTAAAATACCTGCCTTGATGTAAAATATATCTTGACCCTTTGCTTGCTAGCTAGATTTTTTCATAGTTGGCAACTAAAACATCTGAGGAGAGCACTGATACTGCTAGGATTAGCAAATATCAAAACTACTGTATGCATAAATACTTGACAATTGCAAGGTCCTGTGTCATGTCCAACATGCACTTAAAATAAAATGCTATCAATCTTTCAATAAGTGTATCAATAGAGTAATAATATTCTGTGGTCTACTTACAGGTACTGTCACAGATGTATGTGAGACAGTACTGACATCTGAAGGTGTCCGTGACAATGCTGAACTTGCTCCAGAAGTAGTGCGTGACAGATTCCTTGAGCGTGGAATTCCACCTCTAGCAACAATCAGTTCAACTTCACCACTAGTTTGCTGCAAAACTCCAATAGCCTGCTGATGAGTCATTCCGCTGTCGAGCTGTTTGCCATCTATGGCAAGAATCTGGTCACTTTCTTGCAACCTTCCATCCCTGAGAATGAAAGTAAAGTATGAATTCTACTACCTGTTTACAGCATGTATGTGTATATAAATCTATATATATTTAAACCTGTTTTCCTATGTTAATGTGCATGCACTTCTAATATAACTGGTTCCTCAAGTACAATAGAATGAATCCTGTAATGTTATTGACTGCCAAATAGGCGAGGCAAGCCAACTTTGATCTGGCAGAACAAGACAATGCTTTATGTAGTGACTAGTTTCAGCTATATGTATAATTGAAAGGAAACTGTAGTTTTATTTTTTTTGAAACAAAGGATGGTTTCCAGCACTTTACACAACCAAGAGTTTTGTGAATTTTTGCATATACAATACACTTTTACTCTTGGCCATAAAATAATTCATTTATTGATCAAGAGTATTTAGTTTAGCTAGTTATAGAGCGACCCTGTTCTTTATTAGGGTTTTCATAAACCTTTACACAAATCTAACCATATAGACCACCTGTTTTAACTCTTTGACTTTTTAGAACTAAAAGCTTCTAATTTCTTTTTACAATATCACCCCTGAAAAAAACATTCAGATTACGAGAATAAAGTATATGATCACCAAATAAGAAAGCTCTCGATTATTCAACAAATTCTCCTTGTCAGCACCTTAAGAAATATATGGAGAGTAGTATGGAGAATATGCATTTTGATCTTAGGGTGGAAAGGGTTAAAGAGATTTACCTTCCTGCAACACCATCAGGCTGTATCTCTTGAATAAAGATGCCCAACTCTCCTCGATTTTCACTCTTCAGTCCCACAACACTGAAACCCAAACCACCTTGATCTGGTTTCATCAACTTCACTGTTTCAATTTCTCGACCCTGTGCCAGCGTTTCTATCCCTTTTTGAAAGTCTTCACTATTGGCAAATTTGGACTTCTTAAGCTCTGCCATGACTTGATCTCGATTGTCAATGGTTAAATCATAGTCTGCTTCAACGGCAGGGTCAGTGGATGTATAATGGTATGATGATGATGCATTCAGCCAATCCTCTGAATGATCATCCATTGTGACTGATTCATAGTGATTGGGTTCTTGATTGAACACGCCTGCTGTAGAAGGTGGTGCATTTGTAACTGCCACCTCTTCGCTGTCTGATACAGAATGGTGTGGAAATACAAGCTCTCCTGTGGGAGAGAAGTCAAAATCCTTTACTGAATCTGGTGGTGAATGTGTAAGTTTCCTGTTCAGTTCTTTCACTGACTGCTGAATCATCAAAAGTTGTCTAAACAGAGGGCTTTCGAGCATCTGTTTGATCCTTTCAAGTTCTTCATCGTTCTCTGTGTCTCCTTGAGACTTGAGCTTCTGTTGAAGACCATCTAAAATTTCTGCAGCACGAGATGTATCTGTTGAAAGACGATTGCAAAAAACAGAAAAATTCACTTTTTTTTTTAATCACAGTGGTACTAATAATAATCATGACTGCCACATCAAACCTTGTTAACTCTAGGAAATGTTTTTTCAGAGAGGGTCAGCGATCACAAAGAGCGAAATTTCCAGACCCTTGTGACCAATGCAAGATGTTATTATCATTTAACTAATGCTGAAATATGTATGGAATGCATACTAGCTTGACGGCAA
The DNA here is from genome assembly GCF_036669915.1 of Pocillopora verrucosa. Classification (NCBI taxonomy): domain Eukaryota; kingdom Metazoa; phylum Cnidaria; class Anthozoa; order Scleractinia; family Pocilloporidae; genus Pocillopora; species Pocillopora verrucosa. The sequence goes on from NC_089323.1 coordinate 612,017, forward strand.
CAAAATCGTGCATAAACTTCACGGAACTTTAAATGCAGGGTAGTTTCGAAAGCAAGACACAATACAACCCTGAAAATTACTTATGTTACTTTCAACGTGGAAATCGACGAAAAATTTGTGCGGCGCACTGGAGGAGGTAGATGTTCACAATCGTGACATCTTAGCTCAGGAATGACCTTGTATTTAAGCGGCATTAACGTAAATCTAACTAGAAATATCTTATCGTACCGACTTGAAAACAGTATGATTTTCATAAAGCTGCAACAATTTAAACAACATTACAACATAACCTTCAACTATAGTTCGATTCTCAACATGTGTCTCCAAAACGGATAAAATTCAATTTAATTGCTCTGACCTGCTAAAATCGGCATGGTGGGTCGAATATAACTTGCAATTTTCCTCTAAAACAGCGACAAATCCCAGCGTTCTCTAAACTTTAAAAGCTCTTTTCCTCCGCATTCACGAGTCATGGATTATAACAAAACGATCTCATCAAGCTTCTGTGTCTAGACCACTGAATAACAAGTGTGAATAACCAACGATTGTTGGATAATTTTGGAATTTGTCTCGTTTGTAAATAGAAACATAGAATGTTGGCCAGGCTACCAAGCAAAAAAAAAAATTATAGCGCCGATCAACAATGCACTTCGAGCGCGGTTATATGCACGCATCTAGGAGGGGTCCTAACGATGTCTTATGTAACATACATTTGAGTACTGTGATAATGATTTTCCTAATTGTGGACAACCACTGCTCGAACTGAAATGAAATTTTTTGTTATACAGCCTAGTTCATATCATAAAGTAGAAAGCTCCAACAAGAACAAACCCAAATTAATTAGAATAAATCAGCCTGAAGCACTGGTCACAAGGTGCCTTTTGGAATGTGTGTTTTGCGTTTTTACTGTTTTACTATATTCAGTCGATGCGCAAGTCGTGCACAGACAAAGAAAACCACAAGCATTCTATAATAGTTCTAAATTTTTTTCAGCGGATGCAACTTGAGATTACACGGTCATCAATGATCATTCCATGAAAACATTGCGGCAATAAATACTTGACAAATGACCCAAAATATATTTGCAGCCATATAACTAGCTAGGGAGTTTTACGAAAACACTCAGATGTATCACCTTCAATTTCTTCTGTTTTTGTTATTTAATGATATGTAAATAGAGATCCTAAAACAAGGCGGCCGAAATATCCGAATGATCTCTGAGATCAATTCCGTATGTGAGGCGGATTAGTTCAACTTCAAATCAAACTCTTAATAACAAGTAGAAGTGTATTTGTATGATGGCAGATATCTCTTGCACCAGTGCTTGAAAAAGCGGCACCAGGTAAGAGGCGGCTACTAAAGTATGAACTAAGAATAACTGGACGATGGGTACTGTCTAGGGAAACTGGTTCGTTTTAGTTATAACCAGGGCTTGTCAATTGTTAGCAATTTTTCTTTGATTTTAGCTTTCAGATACTTTTCTGTCGGAGGAGCAGAGCTAGGGCGGGGGTTCAGAGAGGGGGAGGGGGAGGGGGATGACGGCTTGAACGAACTTCTTCCCTTGCCCATGGATTATTTCAGCACTATTTTTAATTCAACTACGTACAAACCTTGAAATTTAAAGGACAAAAGGCGCAATTCTGAAGAGTCAACACGACGTTAATCATGCATGAGTCAGTTACGACTTAGCCAACAAACTGAAACACAGCGTGGATATCAATACGCAGTAGAGTTGTTATTTTAGGTGTAAAACAATGAGAAGCCCCCTTCCCCCCCCCCCCCCCTCCTCCTCCTTTGAAAAGTAATAGCAACGCGCCTTTAGACAAAGCTGAGCCCTGGAACAGGGTGTTCTGGTGATTGTACTCTGCACTAGCTTCTTACAAGCATTCGAGAGCGCTATTAAGTCTTTTTTTTTCCAGTATACCACGACATTCTATGTTCTTGACGAAAGGAGAGGTTACGTGTGATCCAAGATCTATTGATTAGTCACGTTCTGTCTAGATAAGGCACGATTCCTCTTTTAGTAATAAGTTCAATTTTCGGTACTGATAAATTGTGTTCTAATTAGAGAAAAGACGGTTCCATAAAATTTGGAGTTTGAGCTAAATTTTAAACAGGGATTAGCTGCCTCTAGTGAGGGAGAGCACGGTTTCATCGTTCAATCCTCTGTTGGTTCAATTTTTTATACTGGTCGGTTACGAACGAACTAGAGAAAGCAGTCAACCAAACTTCCGAACTATGTTTGGCAAGAAAGAGCACAGCACTTTGCTTGTATTTCACCCAATTGCAATTTTTAAAACTGATCAGTTACGCTCTGCGTGTGATGGGGAAAGCATACTCCTTTGTTCGTAGTTCGGGCTCAATTTTGAATTCTGATCAGCGGTCTGATTTGAAAAAGTTCTGTTTCTTTGATATTAACTGGCTTAATTTAGAACACAGACCAACTGCGTTCAAACGAGAAAAACCACGGTTTCTTTGTGAGTGATTGGCTAAATTTTCAACACTGATTGACTACGTCCTAGCTCGGGTAAGCACGATATTTTTTCTCGTTATTGGCGAAATTCTTGGTATTGATATATAATTTCAACGAAAAACAACTCTTGTGAAAACAATGGCTAGTACAATACACTATATTGGGCGAATCGCGGTATCTGAAGTAGAGGACAGGATCATCTACATGTTGTTCAAAATAATGTTCGATTATTACATGAATACTGGCTGTAAGTTTGCATACAAACATTTCAAAAGTATTAAGCCTACACATAAATCTGTGGGTGGTAAATATGTTTGGTATGCCAAAAGGCAGCAATTCGTTTTCAGCTGAAGTGGTCATATATTTATTTTTCATTTTCGGTGCTTAGTGAAACCTTGAGTTACCCTAGTTTTGTAATGCTGCTCTGATGCGTAACCATGTCTAATATTCAATATTCATACAATTGACTATTTTAATCCCCAGTTTCACATGTTTTACTCAGGTTTTTTATGGAAAAAGAATTGGCTTTGACTATGATTTTATAGGAGCAACACACTCTTCGCTGAGACTGCCCGGAACTTTTATCGCATCCTCTTGAAATAACGTTTGATCACACTTCAAGCATAATTTACAGAGTGTCTTCATCTGATAACCTTTGTAACATCAACGCCCACAAACCAACCAACGGAGAACAGGAGTATTAGTGAAAAACCTTCTTTTTTTTTCTGTCGAATGAACTGTTTACTGCTATTGCTTAATATTTTGAAATGCTTATGAAATCTGGGGAAAGGCAATTCTTCGATAAATTATAATGATATTCAGTCAGGATGCAATGATGAGCTTATTTAGCTTGAGGAAAGATTGTTCTTAGGCTTGGTTTTTAAAAAGGATTTCAAGTTGTTCTAGGAAAGTTTCTAGCTTTTTCTGACGACGAATTTTTTGTCCTACACACCTATTTTATTGAGAATTACTGCGATGAAATAGTAAGCCCACGTCGTACTTGCTAATGATACTTACTTGGAAATAATTTTCTTTACTGGCAGCACAACTAAAATCATTGCCACATCTGCTCTAGATCAAGTTACAAATCATTTAGAATTTCTTTCTGTATATTAGTAGTCTAAAAACGGTTAGTTTTGAACTTTGAACATTTTAAACAATTTAAATTATGTACCGGCTTTTCCTGGTCGAATTCGGCCTGAAGCGAAAACTGAAAAACTTGTGTTCGGTAATTTTTTAGATGACAAATTATTCACATTTTTGTGTAAAAAGATCTTCAGCTCATTAAAGTGGAATTTATATGTAAAACTATACCGATAAACAACAAATAAATGACATTATCACGGACTTCTTGTTGCAAATATTGCTTCAAACTTAACTCAAGGGTTTGTCACAACGTTTAAAACACTGTTATACTTCTCTATTTGAAAGTCTTTATCGAGTTTGTTTTGTTATCACGATCGTTTTTGTTTTAAAAGCCCTCCGAGAAGGTTCAAATAAATAATTAAATCCAAGATAAACCACAACGTGTTTTCATTTATTAATCTCCTCCTAAGCTCAAGAGCCGGAAATGATATTCAGCTGCTCGTTAAAGAATCTTCTCAACGCACGAAAGAGTCGATTTTTTAATTTCACGCTAAGAATCATTCTTTCCAGCTGTTTTGCAGCTTCACCAATAAGTTGGAAATCATCCAATTTGATTCACTGAATTTTTGCATCTAAAGGCGTTTAACAGCAGAGGAACGAGACCCTTTTATAAGGTAAAGTCAAAATAAGGAATTATTGTTTTCAGTTACTGAAATGTGTAAAGAATTAATCTTTGTTTTTTGTGGGTTAACTTCCAAAACTCCGCTACCTTTGTAAACTGGTGATAAAAGTACTTTGAAACTAGGGTCTAATGTTAGAAAACATGCGGAAGTTTTGAAAGCTGTTTATTTTGTTAAACCACTGAATTGAATTGATTACATTCAGCACACTAGAATGATAAAGTAAAACGAATTTATTGTGTTACCTAACGCTCTTGTAATCAGAATACTGATATATCGACGAAAGACAAAAACAGCCCACGCCTCATTAACATAAAATGCATCAATTTTGTAAGGAGAGCAACTGCCACAATAAACATGCATGAAAAAGTTGTTGCATTTACTTTTGAAATATCTCAGATGTTCTTTCAATGCTGTTTATTTCAAAATTATTGGTAACGGTGTAGTGCATGTGCTCTACAGTTTTGCCCAAGGATATTGGTCCAAGTTCCGCCATTCTTTGATTTACCGCTGTTTTTTGCTTGTCTTTGTGGTAACTATTACGCTATTACCGCAAGCTTGAAATTTCGACCTTCAAGAGCATAAAGGTAAGCATTTTTAAACAAAGTGATTCAAAGTTTAAAAATTTTCACGTTAGGGCTCTTAAACGCAATCCTGCGTGATAAGTCATCAAGCCGACCCTTCAAAGAACTCTTTCATAGGGACAGTAATTGGCCTCGGAATAAACTTGAGCACGATGCCGAAACACATTTACTCTGCAGAAAACATTCTGCATCATATAAGCTTTTCGTTAAAGAGCTTTCATTTACTCTGCATTCATCCACATATTTATGGGGATATAGAAATACTGTATTAACCAATTCTGGTTCCTAATGCTCTCTTTCCGCGACATGCTCTAGCTAAGCGCACAAATCGTGAGCTTATTGGTACTAGTGTAGAGTAGATAAAGCGTTTATGACCATATGTACACACGCATACACACTAGGAGTTCTTAGTTAGACGAAGAATACTGCAGGGTGTACAGCTAATGAGGTGTATCAATAATATATTACGTTTGAACAGGTCATTGTTGTCCACACACGAACTCAGCGTAAGATGATGTTTTGTTTGAACGCAAACTTGTGGCATTGAATAGGCGGTAAAACCCGCTCAAAATATTAGTCTAATGTTTCTGTACAGATTTATGCTTTCAAAGTATTACCTCGATCGGCTCATTCTTAATGACTTCAACTTTGACTTAAGGATAAATAAACAGGTTTTAAAATATCTTATGAGGAACATCAAGAAGTTTATATTTTAAGAATGAAATTATGTTTTCAGTCCCTGTATGTATAACGGTTGTTTGCGAGGCTTTGTTTAGCTCTCCCGCCCATTTTTTCCCCGCCCAGTTGTGTTTTGCCGGAAAAGAAGACGATGTAAAACTTCTAGATTGGATTTGAATTAAATAATTGATATTTCCGAACTGTTGCCAATTAGAGAAGAACTCAGTTTTTAATCATCATGCATTCAGAAATTAAACTCCGCGGGGTCAGCTTTTGTGAAAGATAAATCTTCTCTGTGTTCGCTTGAAATGGTAACGTTTTCAGCTTTGTATAGTTTCATATTGCTGCCAAGACTAGTAGTGTATGTTTTGATATAATCAGATCAGTCGCGCATCGATCAACTGAGGTAATAGTTAACATGGAAGAGGCTGATATGAAGCGTCTTGAAAATTTTAACTGCTGTTGCTTTATCATGATTTGACCGCGCCAAATTGTCGGAGAAGGAAAGAAACCCTTCCGGTTGGATAAAGTAACTTGATCATATTATTCAGCACATCTTCAGAGATTTGCATATTTAACCAACTTCCTCAATGTTTGACATCTTCAAAAGAAAAAGCGCGCAAAAGATGTGAATGTAGTTTTAAAAAGACTGAAATGTCAAACCAAAGAATAGCGCAAAAATGGTGTAGTTACGAGAAGCCTGCGCTTTGGAGATTGATTTTTCAATATCCCAGAGCAAAAATTAGACAGTTAACACTATCAACTCGATATTATTTATTTTTAGTTGAATAAATTAATCATTCTGCGAATAATGCGTCAAATATTTCCATTTCTGTCTAGAAATTACATTGATTTCGGATGTTAAAAATAATTGTAATTAGCGAAAACAAGTTTTTTTTCGTGTGCCGCCGTGTTTGATATAAATGATAACTTTAACCTCATCAAACGTTCACTAATCACATATGATTTATAGAACTGTTGTTGTTTCCCATTTTCACTATTTTTCTTTTTCTAAAAACTCAAATACGGTTGCCGAAGCGGAAACGACTTCGTTTTGTTTTATCAGTTAAATAGAAAATGAACACCGTTGAGAGAGCGAGATTTCGAAAGTATATATGTGAAGTTTCATTGAATTGTTAACTTTTTGTTGACTTGGACTTTGTATGAATATATAATGACAATTCCAAACTGAAATCGAAGACAGTTTACAGAAACATAACATTTTATGCTGAAATTCCTTTGAAATCAATTAGGAACTTAGTAACATTTTGCCTTTCAAGTTAACTATCGATAATATCTTGTTACAAATTCACAGGCGTAATTATCTGATTTCGTCTGATGCAAATCTGCTTCTGCCAAATCATTCTTATTTTTTTCCTCAATCTCCAGAAACATTTCTTAAAATCTACATCTTTTGCGCCTGCATGAATTGGATTTAAATATTACTCGATACTCTTAAATGTGTTGTTTGTGTTAGTAGTAGCTAATTTCCAGAAAATTTATTTATATTTTCATATATGTTAAGATAACGAAGGTAATTGGTTAATTCTGCTATTCCGGTTTCCGTCAATAATGTTTTTATTTTGACCTGGGCGTAGAGCCAGCAGTATTAAAAAGTAAATGTTGATAAACTTCTGGCGTGATTTTCAAAGGTTTTACCTCAGAAAGCGGAACAACTTCACGGGTGTGGGTGAGTTTAAACGTGATATTTTCTTGTCTTAATTTCCGCGCCGAGGTTTCCTAGCAACTGCTTCCCGCGCAATTTGCCCCTTGTAGTGTGCATGTATGTACGTCTGTGATTCGGGAAACTAACGGAACGACGAAGCTTTCGTCGGAATTTCGTTGATGACTCCGATACCTTTTGTGACCCCTGCTGTGGGAAAACGTCAGTTTCGGTATCTGAACCTTAAAAATGTCCTTCAAAAAGCAGTTTAAACTTTATATTTAATAAAAAACGTTGAAGATCTGAGTCAAAAAGTTAAGAAAGCGCACGGAAGCGATCCACTCATTCCACAACGAGCACTGTCAAGTCATAAGAAGTTATATTTTTAAAAAATCTTCAACGAGAAATTTCGGTCGAGCTCAAGCTTTCGGTTTCATGGCCTTAGTCAGTATCCTTAGAACATTCCATTCGACTGAAAGGTTTTCGAAAAAGACATTTTAATATGATTTCAGTGATTAATTTAAAGAAAATGATTTTATGAGCAAAGAAAACATACGAGACCAAACTTTGAGTTTTGAATCTTCTTGAGACAGGTGTAGGTGTGTTACCCTAGGAGGCAAGATGCCCTTTTGACATTTATGACATAAACTGTCGACAGATGAGAATATTTTCTTTTTCATTGCCAATGTGTTCCAAACTAAATCTCAATTAATAACATGAAACGTTAAGGTTAAGTTGCTAAATGATGTCTAATTCGGTTAAAAAGAGCCTGCAATTGCAGTTTGTAATTTCACAAATTATTTCAGAAGCAGTAAGCACTGGGGAGGAAGTAAAGAAGACTTTCCAAATCTTATGTTGGCAGATGCGAAAATAAACAAAAAGTTATCGAAGGCAGCAATATGTTCTCTGACATTTGTGACAATGTATGGAATGAATAATTTTTTTTATCAACTGAGCTGAAAATGTAAATAGTCTACCTTAAGGAGTTTCGAAAGCTGATATTGGCCCGCTGGATTCGTCTTTCATTAGCAATTCCTGTCGCTCTAACGAAGGGCTAAGGCTTGAAACATCAGCTTTATTCATAAATAAACAGCTACTTATCTAATCGTTTTAGGATAATAATGATTTAGTTCAGCCGTTTTCATGCTGGCTTTACAGGCATCTTCCCCCATATTGAAAGATGAACCTTCCTAAAGAACATCTTGACCATTGTTGACTCAAGCTACATTTCTTTCTTCATGATCAAGTGTTTACTTTCCTTTATCAAAGCTATAATCGGCCAAAGCTGGATTAAAAAGACTCAATGAAAACTCATCTACTCTGCACAGTAGCTGGACGTAATATCAAACCTTTACACAATTTCTCTCGGCCATCATCTTTCGGTTTTAATCAGTGGTATGAGACGCTTACGCAATTCTTTGTTTCATTTTTGTTTTACCCAACTCATCCCACAGAAATCATTCTTAAACTTGCATAATAGCTTTCCAGAACTTAAATTGCTGGAATTTAAGCTATGACGTTCTTCGGAATTTTCCAATTTTATAATTTTCGACTATAATGGGATAAGAGAATTTAAGTGTTACATTTTTCAGTAAAAAGCTTAACAATCATGAATTATTAGCAAGGAAATCTTAGGTAAAATTACAGTTAACTTCACAGCTGGTAAGCGATGTTTTCAGCTCTTTCGTTTAATTCAACTATCTTATATCTCAACTAATAGTTTACATATTGGATTATAATACTCAGAAAACATAACGATATAACTGTTTGTTTGAGAAGAGGTTTCTTCGATTCCTTTGGGAATCTTAAGCTCCCAAAGCAGCCAAAAACAAAACCGGAATAGTTTTTTTAATTAAGATAGTTCAGGATTAAAATTAATTGGATTCAAAGCGACTCCCACACTCTTCATTTGCAACAATTCTTAAATTACTGATGTACTGATAAGGAAATTCATCAGTTTTTTTATGGGACCCGGTAACTACTTTGGAGAAATTTCCAAATGAAATTCAGAGAAGGTTGTGTCTACTTAGTCTTCCATCAGAGTTTCCTTAGTGTTCAAAGGTACAGTGTTTTAGGATTTGTGTCAGGTACTTAACACTAAGATGTGAATTGTAAAGACCTCTATTGATAAAACATGAATATTAGCACTGTTCACCATAGCAAACATCAGTCTCCACATTAGAGAAACAACTCCAGGAACGTAAATAACGGACAAAAACAACAGCAAACAAACAAGTATAACAACATCACTGATCCTAAAAAAAAAGGTTGAGCATTTATCATTATGAGTAGACTATTATGAAGAATTGAATTTTCTCTCAGTGTGAAGCAAGAGATCATAAATAATCTCTTGGGTGAAGTCATTTCAGATTTGGATATCAGCGTTTCGGCTTTACAATGATTGTCTTCTTCAGGCGATGAAGGACACAAACAGAAAAATAGGTTTAGGAAGAGGAAAGCGCCGAGCTAAAGATCGGAATTGAGCACACATAGAGACAAACAGTAGTATTTCATTATAAGAGTCACTTGATTTTACAAGTGACTTCAATTCTGTAGATTATCTTCATTACATAATAGGCTTTGTCTATTTATGTCGGAATAATAATCAATTTTAACACCCCAACCTCCCTTTCATGGAGCGGATTGATAAATCTTAATACAAAAGTATTCCCAAAAGCACTGAAATCAAAACAATTCCAATATGAAAATAACAAGACAGGGGCAAACGTTCAAGAAAAATTTTAGTGCAAACGAGGCTTGGGAGTGAAATTTCGGTGAGTGACGTCATCGCGCTTAAGAGCCGGCGTCTTAAGGTCTCCGCAATTCCAGGAACATCAGTAAATCATAAGATGGTAGATTTCTTGTAGTTTTTTTTTCTCAATCCAACAGCCGAAAAATTTTTGCGAGGTTTCTTTGGTTTCCTTTGACGCTAAGAAAGCGACTGAAACAAAAACAAGAATCCCAATTTTATCTGGAATTGACGGGAGCCCTTTTGTAGTGGAGAAATTGCCAAATCCTATTTCATTTTTAACTTAATTTCGTTTGATTTAATTTCAAAGAGGTGATGAGAATAAATAAAATTGGATTATAATCGATAAAGAACGAAAAAAACTCTTAAAACTAACATAGAAGAAAATGCATCGAACAGCTGAGGAGAATTCAGAGACCTATCATATCAAAAGGTAGAGAGAGAGTTGGGCATATCATCTGATAAAAACTCTCCGCACCTCTTTTGAGAACATCGTGGTAAATTCAGATCAACATTGATAACTTTTGCTGTTGGAAGATAAAGACAGAAAATAAAAGGATTTGGTGAGAGAGGGAGTTTTTTAGAGAGTATATGTTAAGGGAGATTATCCTTTGTAAGCCCCTTAGCGAGGTAAAAATACTTTGGACACTCTCTCCGCTGATTGATAGGTTCATGAGTTATCTGAAGAATTGCTCTTCGTGGAGCCAGATCGTAAATATTTACCGCAAGCCCCAAGAGAAATCGGTTCTCGACCTTTCAAGGTCAGTCCTTAAGTCCCGGAAAAAGCGTGCCAAGAAACTTAAAGGAAGTCGAAGGTACCATGAAATTTCAAGCGCTCCAACAGCAAAGCGAAAAACATGAGAAGAAAAATTGAAAGTGGAGATTTCAAATGTGCATCTTTTGTGATGACAGATAAAGTTCGCAGTAAATTTAACGCATTCACTTTATTCCCAAAGAAAAAAAGGAAATCACGAATAGTTTAAATTCCGCTTGCCTTGTTTGAGAAACAGCACTGCTGCAATGGCAAAACGTTCAGGTTTAGACCTTACAAGATCCTCTTCCTCCCGAATCCTACACGACAGTATTTCATGAAAGAACTCCTCGATAGCTCAAGTTTTATTTGAGTGGTCACATGCCAGGGTTTCATCCACGGACTGAAAATTTGGAAGTAACTTGTACGTACAGTATAATACAGTATAATAAACAACACTACTTAGCAAAACTGCTCCCTTGTTCAATTGAATGGAGACACGCTAACTTCATTCATGACATGAAAAGTAAGGAGTATCCTCCACCGCATGATAAGCGGCATCAGAAAAAAAAATTCTGCTCTCTAGCTTTCACCCGAATCGTCAAACATTAGGGTTTTATTCACAGAATCAACTTTTGAGCACAACACATAGAACCATATAAAAATATTTTTCAGAAACTTTCATAATTCACAGACTACATTTTAGAGCTACCATAGACTGAATTTAAGAACTACCTTAGGTTGTACAGTGCTACGTGAAAGTACCGCCCCTGAAGTTGTTTTCATTTTAATCAGGTCACACAGTCAGGTTTCATCTGACAGCGACAAAAAAGCTCACCACATTATCATGATGACGGTGCTGGTCAGAAGCTTTTTTACGAATGTACGCGTGTAAAATTTTCATTCATTTGCCTAAACCCTACAACAACCTCACTGAGCATTTTATACAGTCACAATTGTCAGGAAAAGGTATACGTAAAGGCTGATAAAAGTACCGCAAAATATTACGTCGGCGTTGGATACCTTTCGCAATGGTTTTATCTGAAGTCTTTAAAAAAGCTGATTCCATCAAGACTTAGAGAAGGCTTTTAAATCAGGTCTAACTTAATCCTATGGCCTTCAGCACTTTAGCCGATAAGAGCAGTAAATTTTATCGTTAAAATGCCTTTTTCAATTCTCACAAAGTACACCTCTGTAAGTGTATGAGTTTTCTAGAGTTTTCTATAAACGGCTAGTGTGGAGAATCTGTCTATTGATATGGGAGGGTTGTCTCTTTAGGCCAGTTAACATATTTCGGTTTAGTTTCCGGGACTTAGCTTTTAATGAGATCACTAAATATTTTGCGAGATCTTAGTTTTTTCCCCAGGAGACTACGTGATAGCATCAAAAGGCTCTTTGAAATATTATTGGAAAATAACAACAAAACAACCGATTCTTCGGTTACCGGAAAGGTTTCTCCATATTATTTATAAGTTTTATTTCGAAATATGGAAGGGATTATCTTTTAAGCATTTTAAAGCCCTTTGCGGAATGTGAAATTGATAGCAGGATATACCATTCCATTAAGACTTCTTATTTGACCAAGAGGGCAGCATATAAGAACCGAATTAAGGCAGGGTTTTTTTTAGATCGTCTGTTAAAAGTTTAGAGAACGAAGTGGAAACCTTCCATTCATTTGGAGAAACTTAGGATCGAAAGAAAAAGGAGAAACTTTTGGGAAGCAATCGGTAAGCCTTTCTTGTACTTAATAGCGGTACTTATTTAATTTTATGCTCCTGAAATCATAGGGAAAACACGATATTGGTGTGAAATCGTTTCGTCACGTAGTGATAATAGTTTACGCTAGCTGTTTATCTGTGGTTTTCATTAGCATTTACTTCACAGCCAAACGTAAGCCATTGTTAAAAAGTTTGTGGTTATACGTCGCAGTGAAGACCGTTTTAATGAAATATGTATATTATCGCTGGTCTCACAATTTATTAACTCCAGAATGGAGCACGATCTGTACCCTGCCTCCTAAGACCTGCTGTTGGGCTAGTGCTGTAGTCTTCTTTAGGCGCCCGCAAAAGACTGACATTGTGCAGTTAAAACGTTGCAATCCGCCCTGATATTGACTGCATCGTGAGACAAAGGCTGCCGATAATTCATTATTACCAGACTTAAGCTAGTGAAGTTTTCGTTTTTTACCAAAGGTCGAGGTATTTCAATTTTTTTGTTAAACTTAGAGTAATCCTTTAAGTTATATAGGTTTATTTTTGCTCTTTTCAGTGCGTTGTTTTTGCTGTCAAATATCATTTGTCAATGTGTATGCAAACCCACGAGGAAACACAACTCAAACACAGTTTCCACGTCATTTAAAGACGCTCTTTTCATTTTTTCTCCGTCTACAACCAGCATTTTAGCTTATTCAATGAGAAAACATTAACATTGGAGACCTTAAAAGAGCGTGGGGCATAGAGAATTAATTTTTGGGCGAAATTCTTCTCTAAGAATGGACGGTTGTTTGTCTTGAGCTCAAAAGAAGCCCTTTCCAAGAACTCAAAGATGATTACACTAAACAAAGAAACATCTCAGAACCATACACGGCGAACATCGACCTATGAATCTAATTTGACAGAAACAACAAAAAAATTGTCTTAGATTTTCAGTCGTGTGACCTGACCTTGTCTAATTAAGCCGATGATGATGACATGTTTAGTATTATCCGCTGGCGCACCTCTTTGAGTGTAGATCCAACCCTGCACCTTAGTATGTCGGTTTTTTAAAATGTTACCGTTCTTGACAAAGTCACCCCACTTTATATCGGTTTACAAATTCTCACCTGCGTGATTCTCAGTACGCTCAGACAACTACTTTCGACAATTATAAACCTATGGATAATTTAGGGCCAGGTTTTTATCTTCTGTGTCTTTTCATCAGACAAACCTCAACTTTCTTGGCAAGTCAACACGCTTTTTATCACTGACATCACCTATCATTAAATTAAGCAAACTTTTCTTCCTTGCTGATTGAATTAACCGCTATGACGTTCGACCCGCATGTGGAAATATTTTCGTGCTTAAGCGGATTTCGATAATCTGTGGTTGGATCTTGCGTCTGATTGTTATCTGTGCGGAGCAAATGTTTATTTTCTGACATTTAACCCAAGTAGAAAGTACTGCGAAAATCCTACAAAACGAGGTACTAAAACAATCGGAGGGGACAGCGTGGAAAGGATGAAAAGATCCTTCCCTCCTACCCCTCCCAAAGCATTGCTGAAAGAGCAGGGCGCGCCGAGGGCAGTTTAATGCATTTTGCTCAACATTTTAGGTTCGCATGGCGCAAATGGAAAATTATTTTCGTCCATTTTAAGTGAGAAGTTCTGTACGAATTTTTAGCCGTTTGTGTCTGAAATAGAGTCGACTTGGTTGAGCCAATAGGTTGGCTAAGATGCACTTTCTCACAACTGGACCTAAGAGAGAGAGAGATTTTAACCAGTAGAAGAATTTTGAGTTTCGCTGTAAAGGAGATATCGTTATATAACACGACTCTATTTGCGGGATTTCTTTGACAGTTTCGTATACCTATTTTAAATACCTATTTTAAAACTTTACCCCGACGAGGAATATCATTGTTTTTAGACGTCGGGGATTGTACTTTACATAAAGACTTGTCATTAACACATCGCTCACTTTTTTTAGCTAATTAAACGAGAAAAAAATATGTCTACGTGTCGAAGATGTACATCTGGGCTGGGTCGGTATTTTGTGGTGCAAGAATGTGGCGTTAAAAGGAAGGAAAAGACGGGAGCTAGAAAAACATCGTCATTTTCAAAGCAACGGAAAGAAAACAATGCTTGATTCGCATCTTAGAGCGAATTTCCGATGCCTTTGTACGCGACGTTTAAAACCAGTAAATGAGACTACCGAGTGACTCCAGAATATTCCAGCATTGTCTTTCTCTGTCAATGTTCAGACTCCGATAATTTTAAGTAGATTATCAACTCTTTTGTCGGAAACTTTATCTACATCCGTAGTCGTGTACTTAGTAGGCTTTATTGAAAACGGTGAAGGAAGTCAATTGTCTGGTCAAGTTGAACCAAAAGGCATTTCCGATTTACGAACTTTTCATGACAAAAGCGCCCTCTGAAAAAGCGTTTGGACGAACGAATTTACTTCTTGTTGCCGAGCTTTCTTTTCATCCGTGCGAGGTTTTTCGATCAACCTTTTGATTCCAATAACAGTTATTTGAAGGCGCCAGACGCAACGAGTGTTCAAATCGAGTGTCATCGCTGTTATTCTATATTTACGTTGGAATTAAAGTCGGCACTCGAAAAAGATGACATAAGCTGACATTTAAAACGGGAGTATCGCCGCCAAGCCCGGGCAAGTGCCTCAGACGGTATCGCATGTTAAGCACTTAGCTACATCCACATAGCTGTATGAGCGTACTTGAAATTCGAAGAAGAATATTTTAGACGAGAAATCAACCATTTGGTCTCTTATACTAATTGAAGAATTGGAAGTAGCCAAGTTAAGCTGATACGCCATCCACGAATCTTCTGCAAAGATCGACAACACCTGGCCTTCATTGTAACGCATTTCTAATCAGTTTAAGTAAGTGGTACTGACGTTTTCTGCAGAGCACTTCTATTTTCATTTCAAAGGGCGCGTAAATACCTCAGCAAATCTACTCTTCTTTTTATCCTTTCATGCTGTTTTCATCTCTTTTTGCCATTTTGAATTGCGCACTTTCAGTGTAGTTCTATTGCAAGTTGCACGTCGAATTCACTGATTGGTTCTGATGACACCAGCTCGTGAATTCCTTGCGCAACCATTATTGGAATTCTGATTGTTTGGCAGCTGCTTTGCAGCCGAGGACTATCAGCAATTTAGCTTTAAAACATTTAACACTTTGATGGTCCAGATATTTTATTAAAAACTGTTTTAGAGGCATCCCTGATACTTGTTTGTAGGGAGATTACCAGTACCAAACTCGTCCATAAGAGATCGTGGCCCGAAGAAAAGAAGTGTTTTTATTATTTGTGCTTTCATTTCAGTTTAATGTGGGCGCATACTACAGAAGCTGACTTTTAATGATTTTACACCAGGCCGAGGACGTTTCGTAGCTTTCTTTTAGTAGTTCACCTTATCCCGCTTCTATTTACAGAACATTTTTGTTATAGTTCCATCGCATCTGAGCTGGCTATGATGATACGCTATTTTTGCTTAATTTATGGTCCAAAGATTTCACCAGCTAGTGCAAGGTTATCTGAGAGACCAGTTTAATGTTTTAAATCTCCCAAATGTGCTCTTTCGTAAGGAGAGTGTTCTCCTTAAACCCGATGTTGTATGAAGATGGCATTCTAAGTGCATCAGGACGCGCATCATGTTACATACAATGCGATATACCCCTACAGATGTCTCAGTATTAAGAAAATGTCGACCTAAATTCAATTTTGCAATACATTCCACGAAGAAGCTTTCACAAAAAATTGTGAAAATGATTGTGACATCATTTCAGAGGTGAATTCACAAATTCCTCAGCGTTAAACCATTGCGAAATGCATCTAGTGTTACTAAATGTGTCAATGTAACAAGACGCATATTTCTTTCTAAAATTCCCGAAAAACCACCCAGAACGCAACAAACCACCCTGATGAAATATCTTCCCTCCGATCCAAGACGAATCGAGATTAATGCCATCATTTGTCTGCTCTTTCAGATTAGATCTCGTTTGATTCGTGAGATAATGCCGTCACCCGTGGATCCCGATTTCCATTGGTCCACTCTGGCAATCGGTCTATTGGCACCTGTCGTCGCTATCATTATTCTGTTAGGAATGATTGGGAACATCCTAGTAATTATTGTTCTTTGGCAACAACAACGCCGTTCGCACCGCGCAACAGGGAGTTATTTCCTCATAAACCTCGCCATCGCCGATATTTTTGGCTCAGCCAATTTGATATTCATGTTGTCGACCATTATCAATCATGGAGAGTGGATTTTCGGGAAGTATATCTGTAAACTGAATGGAGTCCTAACCGTACTTCTTGGTGCCACTTCGTTGCTTACGTTGTGCGCAATCAGCGTGAATCGATATTTCAAGATCGTGGAAGGCGGAAAGTACAACAGGATCTACACAAACACGAACACACTGCGAATGTTGGCTGTTACTTGGCTGGTACCTTTTGTGTTGGCTCTTGCTCCTATCCTTGGCTGGTCCGAGCACGAGTATCAAGTTGGAAAATGCGTCTGCCATTTCTTGTTCAGTCGCAGTATATCCTATACAGTAACCTTTGCCGTTTTCGTTGTCATAGCACCATTTACTGTCATCCTGTTTTGCTACCTGAAAATCTACAAAATTATCAAAACTCATGGAGCCATAATGGGAAACCTTCGCCGAAGCCAACCATCCGTTCATGTAGAAGACATTAAAATCGCTACCACGTTGTTCATCGTGATATTAGTGTTCATAGTGTGCTACATCCCTGCCAGTATAGTCAACATTGTGCAGATGATTGACCCTGATTTCCACATTCCTCATTGGCTCGATATGGTCTCCTTTCTGCTTGTGGTCAGTAACCATGCCAACAATCCAATCATCTACAACGCCCTTAATCGATCATTCCGGCAGGCCTTTCGCGAAGTTTTGCGCCTTCGACCCCGAAGAGAACCACGAGATTTGAGTGGCAGTGGTGCCAAATATCCGAACTGTCAATCTCGCACTGGGACAACGGCAAGGTCGCCTAGCAACCCAGGCTATCAGAACTCCAGCACCTCAAGCGAAAAGCACAGTCCTGAGATTAAACACAGTTTTGACTTTGTGGATAAAAAAGCGTCATTGCCATGTTCAAAACTCAGGACTTCATCCTGCTAAATGAAGGTCGGGTTGGTGCCAATTTTCCCCTTCTGACTTCCATAAATTTCTTTGTAGATTTTAGGGGAAAATTCAATTATAAGATCTGTAAAGGATAACTTTCTCATTCTCATCACTTGTTTATCGGATAATGTATCGATTCTGTAAAGAGAATTTACATATTAATCTCTTCCGGGTAGCAAAGTGTTTATAAAAACTTAGCTGACGCATGTGTTTTGGTTGTTATAACCATTTGGTTCATCTTATGCATGAATCATCAAGAAAATTCCACGTTCAAAAAGCGTCATTTTCACCGAGGCTCTAGGGTGGAGAGGAGCAAAGTAACTTCGAAACATTTCCCGAAGTTGCTGTTCTTCTCTTCACTTCTTAGACCTGGAACGCTCTGAATCTCCCAACCGGGAGGGTCTGGGTTATCGGCTTAGAAAAACCCTTACCGCGATTAAATGCATTCACAAGCCGTCACGTTCGCCATATTGGTGTAGCTTAACGAAAAATAGACACTCATATTATTTAGCCAAAAGTAGTTCAAAGTTTAAGTCAAGTTTTATTGGCTTAGGATAAAGATGTAAATACGTTTAATTAACGCGACGGAGAAAGTTTACAGATATGCAAGTGCCACTCTAGTTAGAAAGGAAGATTGATAAGAAAACTCGGCCTTTCTTTTTGCGTTGTGTTTTATGTATATTTTTTGCACCTAACAGTGTGCACTGTTCAAAAACATTCCAGTTATTTTGAACTATCCGACCATCATTAATTTATTTTCTCACAATTTGTGAACGCGGACCAAAAATATTCTGCTCGTTCGACGAGCAGGACAACACCCATGTTTACAATTTTGATTTCTGCCAGTTTTCTCAACCAATCAACTCTACCATAATAATATCCCTTATCATGCATGCTCCATATTTTATCTTTACCTCTTAAAAATGCCTTAGTTTTAAATATCAATGTCTAACATAAGAGCAGCTGAGAGAAATCAACCACTTCGCATTGTAACGAAATAATAATTCTCTCTGTATATAAATAGCGCGGGAACAAAGACTTCCTATAAGTGTAGGCTAATATTTATTAGATTGTTACAAATGTTTTCAGCGACGTATTGTCTGTAGCTAGAGTAGAATTGTATAGGAAGAGGGTGATGAGATATCGAAATTTTTCGAAGTTTATCATGTAATTTGCTTATGTTAAATACCTTTAGTTTCCAAGACGAGTTCGAAAACGAGTTTTGGATTCAATTCAAGTCGTTGGTGAAAAACCACAGTACGAGCCAAACAGCTTGTGCAGCTTTTGGTATCAGATTGACTTACTCGTGATTGTTAAACTATGAAACTGCTAGCATTTTTACCATGTCACCATGCTCGCAAAGCTTATCCCATAAAATTGCTTTCTCCCCGCCAAAACAACGCAAATCTGCGCACGCTCATTATCAATGGTGCCATTGGCGAAGCTAAAACTTGCAATCTTATTCCTCTCGGAATCTATAGGTCTCTACTAGGACAGAATAATGCTAGAATAAAGAAGCATATGAATCTAAAAGTAACCGGCTATGTAGTGCGGGGATATATGATCTTCCTTTAAGGGTGCATCTTGCCCTTGTAGAAATTAAAGTATCCGGTTTGTCAAGCCTAGTGTCCTTCAGTAAACTTGCCCGAAAAAAAAAATAACCTTCTAAAGTCTTCTCATCCCATACAGAAATTGTGAAAAGGCTGATGGGAAATAAGCCTACGTGTAGCCGTACCCTCCCCTCCAAGGTGAAACGGAAACGTGGGAACATCCACGAAAATCTGACACTATTCGTGTTTCGTGACGTCGCTCTAATTTATGCAAAATAATGTCACTTGATAATATTTTTTTGCGAACTGGCGCATGTTAGCGTGAAGGTTATCGAAACAACAACATTGAAGTGAATTCATTTTCAATTTTTCGGGTAAATTTGCAGTTCAGCGTTCGAGTTCAAATGTATACTTTGCTTTGAGGATGTAGGAAAAGATTATGGGAGCTTTTTGGTATAGAGTAAGAAAAGGATGATGTTCGATTAGCATCGCGCTTGCGAAGTCCACGCGGTTTCTGCTTGCATGCATTTGTAAAGTTGGATCATTTGCCGGAGAATCTCGAGGTTTTTACAGATTTCTTTGAGAGATAGTTACGCTGTAAGCGTGAACAAAGAAGGACTTTTTTCTCAGTCGAAAGAATCGCTGCAAGAAACAACAAGCACTATTTAATAGCTTGGCAGCACCGTTCGTAAAGAGACCGCAATTTGAAGGCAGGCAATCCTCTTGGCCCAAGTACATTAAAATAGTGCACCTGGTCATCTGTGAGAGCTTTAACGGGCGGCACCATAAATATAGCGACCGGTTCCTTCTTGAGAAGATAGGTGATCGATGACTGGCGTTGGTTGATATATTAAAGATTTTCCATAGCCAGTTGGTAACGAAACGGAGACATCGTTACCTACGAAAAACACATCTATGGCTTTCTGCTGTTCTTCTTGAAATGTCTCTTTCCCAAAAGTCGCACAAACTTGCCTTAAAACCTGGTCGTAGATCGTTGTTGTCTGAAAAGTTGGCCGTGAAGGCATTTTGTTCATTATCTTGTTCGTTAGTATGAAAATAAATTACTAACTCTAGCCAATCAGAATTAACGAAAGAATCGGCAAAAGGGATTAACCAATCAAAAGTCATTATATATTTTCTTACAAAGGAGTGTTGTCACAGAACACGATTGGTTTCAGGTTTTGCGTAGACGTTGCCTCGTCTCCGTTTCACCTTGGCGGGGGAGTGGGTGCGGTTACAGGTAAGCTAAAGGGAAATTCTGTCCTGGGAAGTTTTCTTCATCAAGTCTACGTAACATATTCGCATTCGCACTTATTTAACAAATTTCTTCTGATAAGTTCCTGTGACAGGGAAGCGTTGTTTACTTTATACATCATAGAATTCGCGAACACTTAGAAAATGATATTGACAACACTGAGGTCACAATCGCTATCAGCGGCGGAAATAAGGGGAGGGAGGAGGGGGGGGGGGGGTTGTGGAGATAGGGCTCTTAAGGCAATGTGTTAAAATCAGATTGTCTAAGCGAAGCCTTTGCGCTCCCGAGCAGGATACTTTACTCCTAGTGTGCCTCTCTGAAACCAAGTAACAAGCGAGTAAATGTTTTTGGTTTATACTATGAGTAATTGTTGTAAATATGACCCCCTGAAAATTTTCAGACTGCTGAGTCATGCTGACACGCATACCATAGACCTTTCCAGAACATTTCATCAAGTCACGTATTTATTATGTAATACTACTAAAATAGTCCTTGTGTAAGCGTCTGGAATGTTCCTTATGTGAAGATATATAAAGACTCACTTATGTAGTAGTAGTAGTGGTTGTTGTCAGAGCGACGACTGTTTCGAAGTTATACCGAGAGAGAGTTACTGCGGAAGATTACTCATTTCAAGGAACTTTGGAGACAGCAGTGAGATTGTGTCAGTGGTGAGCTAGGATATGGAACATGGTGGGCTTAATTAAGTTTATTAACGATAAGCACTGTACTGCTTTTAGAAGCCTCTCCTTGTTAAGAACATTACTCGCTGTATATTAAAGTAGTTTAGTTTGTAAGATTGTGGTGTTTTTCTGTCGGCTGGAACATACGGTAACATTTACTTTGGAGGGGCTTCTCTTCGATATTCGATCTCTTCGGAATAAGCATGCATTTGTTCTGTGCTTTGGTAGATTGCATTAGTGTCACAAGGTCAGGGAAACTAAGTTGCTCTCGAATGAGAAGTATGAGTCAGAAACCATATAATTTTTATCTCTACTATTGAAAAACCTTTGATGAGAATTTTCCAATTACCTTGATTGAAGAGTCAAAAGACTTGAAATAAACTAAACATCGACTTTAGATGCCGCTATTTGAAACAACTGACTGAACCTCGTTCCTTATGTCTCCTGACTTCCCTTCATCTCGAGAGAGAGGAAGAAGGGGAGAAGAGAGGCCCTGGGAACGAGGTTGCAGCTAAACAACCTGATGGCATACACAAAACCACAACGTTTATGTTCTAATTCGCTATCCCAATCAAATGAATATAAAACATTTATTATGTAATAAGCAACCATAGCTGGGGTTTTTCAACACGAGCCTTGTGGGACCCTCTTTATTATGTCTTGCAGGCAAAATTACAGAAACTCTGAAAGGCTCAAAATATAACAAGCAAGCAACTAATAAGATAATAAACGCACTGACTCTTATGCATACGCTTTGTAAATATGTATATGAAAAACTAACAGCCCTCACTCATTGGATATTTAATTTTGAGGGCGCAGAGACGTTCGCCTAACACGAATGAATATGAGTGAAAGCAATGCAATGTAAATACCATCTTTCTGCTAATGAAGCAGTTGTAACGACGTAACATGCAACACCCTACTAAATAGGTTATGTAACCATGATAAACTCTTAATTTACAAACAGCTGCTACTTTAATTAATTGTCACAAAAAAGAAAGAAACAGCTTTTAAGTTGATGTTGCCTTTTGGTTTAGCTTGTAATTGTCAGTACAGCTGTTTCTCGAGATTTTGCAGAAAGAAAATCACAATTTGGGTCTGTAATGTTTATTTGTGTAGCTCATTATCGCTGAACTGCTATAGCTATTGATATTGCAAAAAAAGGAAAAGCATATAAGTCTGAAATATCTCTATGTGGAGCTCCTAGTCGTTGAAACAGGTCGTCTAGAGATCAAGAAAAGAGGAAAAAGGTTTGTTAAGCCAAGTAAGTAGGATTCTAAATGGTAGGTTTCCTAATCGAAATTGTGGCACATTGGAAAGATGGATTGAATTTTACTTGAAAGTACATGATATTCTTAATTTAATTTGAGTATTCGCACTTCAAGTGACCGCACTATACAAGTGGAGAACAACACAAACAGGCCGTTGGTATTTAGTTAAGGGTGTCCACGACTGCTAAATAGAAGTGACCGCTTACTAGAGGGGAAGATTACAGTCATAAGGGGAACCAATTTCAAAACATTGACAACGGACCGCTTAAAGGGGGTAACCACTCAACACGGTTAATTATGGTCACCTTTGAAGGAATGCTGGCAGGTTGCCTTACAAACGGGGTACTAAAAGAGCAAAAAAAAAAAACATTTGATAAATGCAATTCTAATTCAATTTGGTGAGAAATCTTTTGTAGACAATGTACCCAACACAGCGGAAATCCAATCAAAATTGATAAATCTATTACACTAAAGACGAGTTATTTTAGCCCTAAATTTTCATTCCATACATGCAACAATGTATCCACCCATGTTAAGCAGTTTATGATCGCGGAGCTGTGGGCCGCTTAGTTCAGTGTTTGGAACACCTTCTGGGGTGGCTGTACAGACGCACTGCGAAATTCCGAGTTTCAGATCAGAAATTCAGATTCAGAAATTGAAATCGTTAGCCAAGGTAAAGAGAAAGATGTCCTGACTTACCAGTTCCAGGCTTCCTCCTGGTTCTAATGTCATCAAGCTGGCCATTCCTAGTGCTGAACGCCACCATTGAATCGTTCCATACGTCGTCAGTATCTGCTGTGTATTCCGCAGTGTTTGGGTTGATGCCTTCCAGCTTCATATCCCGTTGGCAGACATGGATTAAACGGAGCTGAGGAAAATTTCTCCGTAAAACGTTTGGGATGCAGCCATTCTCAGGAGGTGGCAGAGTCCTGGGGACTATTCTCTTTTAGTTTCATGGGCATGCTTAGGATTCCAGCTAATTAGAGAACAATCTGGCTTTGGTCCCTCTGATCTTTCAAGGGACGGGCAAGATTCTTCGGTCTTGAAACAGTGTAGATTGAAGCTTTTGTGCCTACCCACGTTCCTCGAAAAAGGGCTGAGCGTGCAGAATACTATCACTCTGCAGAATAATCTGGTTTCACCCCTAAGGCCTTTCAGGAGATGTGCAAGGTTTCTTTTTCGGAGACAGCTTTGATTGAAGCTGCTGTGCCTCATTATGTGCCCTTCGTGCATCCTCCAAGACTCACCGCTACGCAGATAAGTGTTGAGAAAGGAAAACTGATAAGTCAACTGCATGAGATGTTTTTGACAGGTGATATTTGCTCCACGCCCGTTTTCTCATTCACAACGACTTGGTACACTTAAATTCCATCCCAAAATTACTCTGAAGTGGTTTATAATGGGGACTCAACTAGACCTTTCGATAATCTCTGGAAAAAGAAAGATATAACATTGTAGACCCGGCTTGACCTTACGTGCGTTATCTTTATCATGCTATCTATTTTAGGACTACAGCCATTAGGGATGTTTCATTTCGTGTTTCGAAGCTGGGTCAAATTCTAAATTAAAGATCGTTTCCTCATTAATTGATTAATTATGGGAGCATACAGTGTTAATCGTGAATCCAAAGGAAGTTTTATTGAGGTCGTCTGTCTTAGCCCACCCAAGAGACATACAATTGCATTCCTTTGCAACTTTTGTATCATTTTTGCAAATCACCAAAATTTCTTTTCTAGCCAATAAATTTGTATCACAGAGCAAGAACTGTCAAAAATTTTGTTTTAACTTAATCCATACTAATCACCTTGTCATCAAAAAACCTTGTGAGTATGAAGTGTTTTGTCAAAGTTTAATTAAGCATTATACTCCTCCATTTTATTTTTTATGCTACATTCTCGACATTTAAAATTCTTGGGCTCTCATTACAGACCCATCCTAATTCGGCTGCATGATGGATGAAAGGTGTATTTTTTAAGGATGTCTTTCCACAACAATGAAATTGTGATTTGATTGTAACATTTGCTCAAAAGAGGTTTAGGCAAATTTTGTCTTCCACAGAATGGATTCGAATTTGTTGGTTACTAATTTCAGAGGCCTGGAAATGTTCTAACTATAAAAAGCAAGGACCCAATTGATTACGATGCGCTTAAGCTCCTTAGAGATTTCCGACAAGTGTTCTTATATCGACGCCAGGAATACGCACTGAACTTACTTGTTTTCTAAACCAGTTAACCCTTTACAGCTTGCAAAATCAATTGATCACGTGCGTTTATGAATAAAGTATATAAATTTGCGTCTATGGGACTCATTTGGTCCTCCAAAACAGTTTAACCGGCTCGATAATCCCAAACTGGCTGTTCAACCTTGTTCTTCTCTTCAGGTGACATCCTGCATGAATTACTAGGACACAGACAGAAGACGAGGGAACAACACAAGAGGCATGTAATTAACAATTTTACTCTCTCACTATAACGATTAATGCTTTTTTTGGCCATCTTGATATAAAAAAAAAGTTTTATAGAAGATATTCTGCACGAGGTGTGTTACTGAGAGTTTCTGCACTGTTCAGCCAAATCATCGTTGCTCTTCGCAGCCATGTCCTTTTGGCGGAGGGCACCCCTTTGGCTTACGTTCGTTCTGTCGTGACAAATTTCTCTTTCTCACTGCATTATTTGATGCAGTGGAAGGATGTTTACTTCTGCAAATGGAAAAAGAGAGAAATTACCTCGCGCAGAGTCCTCATTCGACCGTTTTCTTTTCATCCCATGCACAACAATCAAGCGACGAGAATCCTTTAAATTTGTACATTACGAACGCAAAAAGTTCCTTTCGTAGCCTTGTTACCCTTCGTCATTACACAATGGTTTGTTTATGGTTTTACAGAAATAAAAAACAAGCTATTGACATATATTAGATGTAAACTTAAAGCTTTTATGATGGACTCTGTGAAGCCAGGCGAAGTCTTAAGTTTTCCCTTTCCTAACTTGAACAGTTTCTTTGCTCAAGATATTAAATTAGGTCGAATTGTAGCGATGGATAAATTTTGAAATCCAATCCTTTTGTGGAATTGATACGCAAAAACTGAATTATTATAACAACATAACCGACTTCTGCAACCACTGATGATCTGAGCTGAAGATCGAGGAGAAGCATTTAGAATCATCACACGGTGTTGGCCTTAGCTCTAGCATCTCCTCGTGGATTCCCATTGATGTGTTCTTCAGTGTAAAACAATAATGTTCTACAACAGATTTACATAGGATAAGCCATTAGTTATTTGGAGGTTTCAGCTATAAATTTTAAAACTGGACTCGAAAACTGTCGGTAATTTACGTGATTGTCTCTACATCTTACGTCCACTGAAAACAGAGCGATGGAATGGGTATTCCAGGCTTAAGAAACCTTCTGATAATCGAAAAAATTTCCAAACTGACTTCATGAAAGTGAAGATCGTTGGCGAAATAGCTTTCGTCTTGTTTTTATCAGTAATAATTGGGTCTACTTGGATTGGGAAGAGCGATCAGGAACTAAAGCTTGAGTCACTGTGGATCGAACGACCTAATGCTACAAATTTTTCAGTCTTTCCTATGATTGTTTATGTTTTCTTAAACTTCTGGATGTCTCCTCGTGGAATTATTTGGCTAGTTATAGTCACAGATGGAAATTAATCATATGCGCAGCCCATGAGCGTTGGAGTGTCTAGGAGTGGTAACAGAAAGATTAATAGTAAACAAATCACTTTATGTCCATCGTGATTTTTGATGGTTCTGTCAGCTAAAGAAACAAACGAATGAATGAGTGAATAAATTAATGAAGAAGACTTTCCAGCGAGTTTAAGGTTCTTTGAAAAGACCTTGAGTCCTTGCTTGTGCTGAAATTGGGCACTAATCAATCTGCCCGCTGGCAAAATTACATTCTGAAAAACCTTCAACATAGACATCTTTAGTATAAGAGTAAGCAAAGTTGCAATTCGGATCACTTTTCATCAATTATACCTACCCGATTATGCTGGCCTAAGCTACATGGAAAGAAATGAAATTATACACAGCTTGATTAATAACCTTGACATGTAGTTCGATATTATTGATTCAATAGTGCACGCAAGGACAATGATTCAATGTGGATGAATCTTAATGCAAACTGAAGCACTATACATACCCTTGAATAAGAAATTCAAGACAAACTTGTTAGTTATTCACAAAGAGCACAGGTCAGAAACTTCTTCACATAGTAAGCACGATATTATGCAATAATTATAATAGATGGATAAAATGAAGAAGTGAATGTCTTTCTATATTGAACTTGATACACACTTCACTTCTGATGTCCTCACTAACAGGCCATAGTACGTGTGGGGCTTCTGAATGTCAGTCCCTATTATTACGCAACTTGTAACAACTTCCTCATCATTCCCCCTTTATTTTCGGGTTATTTTTATTTTCGAACTATGCCTCCTGAATCAAAGACTTCGTTAGTGGGGGTTAGCCTCCGACAAAGCATGCCACTTATCCAGCCCTAATAGCGGAATGTCTGAAATCGTGATGATTTGACTGGTTGATTGATGAGACAAAAGCCCTCTATTAAAACCTGCATATGAGCTACTCTTTCGCCTTCGTGTGAAGAACGAGTGCTTCACCGTACATTTAATTGTCGAAATGTGAAGGTTCAAGAAGGCTATTCTAAGAATGATTCGGCGAGATCGTTTCTCGTGGAAAAGGGGACGCTCTCAACAATGAAATTATGAGACCAAACCTTCGTGTTAAATCTTTATGAATTGACGAGTTGAGTTCGAAGAGGAGGATGGTAAATTGCTATTGCACTCCATAGAAATCATTGCCAAGATCATGCACTCAGTTGTCAGAACAATCCGGCAATTCGGAAAAGTGTTTGATATTGCCTTATCACCAAAAACATCTGTAGAGACCTCAAAGCGAACTAAAAGACGAGCGTTGTGGCTCGTGAGAATCACTTCGATTTGTTGATCAGCAATCGCCATTATTAGGAACCATACACAGACCAGGAGGACGATGGATGGCGACGAGAACGAGGTAAACTAAAAAACTGATCTAAAGTGAAGAAGAATAGACTTGCACGTGTGTTTACAACCATGCACATTTCCAAGCTGTCCTCTGCGATACGAACAACGTAAAATCACCAAACGTTTCGTAGTTCGGGAATGCATGAGAGCCCCGACAAATAAGTTATATCCACGATTCCTATTTGGAACACGACGACGCCTTCACATATTATGACTAGCAGGAGGTCTGATGACATCTTAGATAGTACAGACATCAAGTCACACGCAAAAATTATTGTTACAAATCTAAATCCATTTTAATCGATGTTTTCCTCGGAGTCACCGTCATGACTGAGAGAACCCTATCATAACCCCTACAGCGAACGATCAAAATTTGTAAGTCCAGTGTCAGTTCTGTTTCTTAAATATTTAAACCCCAATTTAGCATGTATTACCGACAAAGGAAGTCCACACAGTGCTTTACTTCGCAGTTTCATTTGTTTGTTAGCACCTCATTGTCTTTCAATTTGCTCTTGATCATGATCATGAAACATTGTTATTATGTAATCTATTGTGTTCAGTCGAAAGCTTTATATCACTTGCAGCTTACGTACAATTTTTAAACCACTTTTTGTAAGGCTTACCCGGCCCATTCGGCGACGAAATAGCTGGTTTTCCTTGAATCTCTCTGAGATGGGAGCCTTCAGGTCACATTCATTAAATATCGATATGGAATTCAAGAACGTTGATCAGCCATTCTTTATGTGTTTGTGCTTTGCACTCCAACACTGATGAACCTCCTTGCACCAATCAGAATGTACATAGTAAAAAAATACATGTAATACAAGACATAGGGGTTAAATGGCTCATTGATGCTGTGACGCAATTCTGTCATGTGTTATGAACACAGAATTAACACAGGAAAGTCAAGTTTGTAGCAATGTGTCTGCCTCTTTTAAAAGAATCG
The DNA here is from genome assembly GCF_036669915.1 of Pocillopora verrucosa. NCBI lineage: Eukaryota > Metazoa > Cnidaria > Anthozoa > Scleractinia > Pocilloporidae > Pocillopora > Pocillopora verrucosa. The sequence continues at coordinate 640,282 of NC_089323.1, forward strand.
AGCTCCCTTAAACATCATGAGTGTGTAGATTCGAAAAGTTTGGGACCAATTATCATTTGTCTTTGAAGGTTCCTATCATAGCGGTGATGTTTCGACGAAAATAAAATAGAAATTTACGGCTAAGAGGGCTAGGTTACAATAATTATTTTGATTTTGCAGCGGTAAGCTTTAAACCTCGTAGAGGAAAGGTATCTTTCTTGAAAAAAAAAGCAACAAACAAACAAGATCATTTAGCAAACAAAGTTAGCCATGACATGGAATTCTTCTAATCTAAAGCTAATTTCTGGAAATGAGGTACAATGTGCTGTGTATGGGCCCCAAATTAACTGCTCTGGGCTGCTGTCAACCATGGGCTGATTGAAGGGCACTTTTCAGATTTCTTTGTTAGTTCATGGCAAGCTTGGCAGTTTGGCAGAACATTTTTAGAAGATAACCTCACATAAGGGTCCTTGGATCCTAGGAGCAACTTGGTTTTCTTAGCTCTCACTGTGCAAGCAGTTAATAATTGCATTTTCAAAGGCTTCCCCCTCACCTTTCAAAGATTTTAAACCTTTCTATTAGTATACTAAGAAGAGGATTGAATCCCGTGTTCCTTAACTAGAATAACATGCTTAGTAATTTTAGCAAAGGAGAGTTATGCCTCCATGCAAAAATGCCTACGTTTCGTGCTCTAAGCCTACAATAATCATGGCAAAACATTAATTTCTTTTGAAAGCTTTTCCCAAAAATATACTCTCTGCTTTTATCGTTAAGACTGGTAACTGGGAATGTAAGGAAAGCAATGCTCATCCAAAATTAGTCATGGTAAGAAAGACTTGTTGGCTGGCTAACATTCCTATTCTGAAATTTTAAATGCAAGAACAACTAAGTTATGAAATTAAAAATTGTCAAGTTGAAAGAGAAGTTGTATCTAACTGCAGAAAATTTCTTTTTGAGCTGGGTGAACCAGTTCCTTATGTTTTATAATCCCATGAATATTATTTGAAAACCTATTTCTCCCATTAGGCAGCTGAATAGACCACCTCACATGTTACAGTTAATGCCTGACAAAGTTTGCCTCAATGGCTATTGCCAATAAGCCTTACGTAGTAAAGTTGAATATTTAGTAAACACACAGGTTGTCAGGGTAATTTTCAGCTCCTTTTTTTTCTCTATTCTACACAATCTTTATATGCGTGACTCATTCAACACCCCTTTATTTTGTTTTGACTGATTAGGTTTTATTTATAGACCTCCTTCACCGTTAGCTTTGCAAATCAAGCTTCAAATAGCGTGATGGTCCCGCCAAGTAAATGTGGAGTCATTTCCTGTTTATCAGTCTATTAAATCGTTATAAGGACATGGCGTCTGACTGGGTGACGTCATTAGGATTTTTTCGAGCAAAAAAGGCCAAGGGCCTTGAAAGTAACTCTTACATAAAACTTGAGAACTTAGCTAAGCGTAACAGGTATTTGCATGAAAAAACAATCCTCCTATTTTCTGTTATTTGCTGAATGTTTTCGAGTGTTTATTTGTAAAACGTTTATATAATGACTGGTTTACAATGCTAACAAAATTGCTGGAGTCGCCAGCATGAAAGCTAGGATTACCCAACCGTCCGACATGCGAAGTGAAAACCAATTTGACTTCCCGAAAGAAACCAAGGCTCAAAGCCAGTGCTCAGGGTCCATGCCCTAAGCCATATCTTGAAGTCTTTTCAACACTGAGCAGTAGTTCAAGCGCTTGCGAGGTTTGTACCCAAATAGGAGTACCTTCTAACCCAGTGATATTTCGCTTACCAGCTTTAATGCCTTGTAATGTTTCTAAACAAAGACCTTAATCGCAGTTCTCTTCTTGCATACCTTCAATCGTTCACAAATAGCTCTGGTTTAAGGAGATTCATTATATTCGAGGAGAGCTTCATGCGAGCTCGAGGCACGCTACATTTCGTGTAGAAAATGTTCTTAACTGTCAGACTACCCTATACGAAACATGATAATTTTCCACGATCAAATTCTCCTTCTTTACCTCATGCGTTTCCTGTAGCTGTACACGAACTTAATATATTAAGACAAAAAACACTACCTTTTTAGGCGCAAAAATTTTACGAAAATTGCTCTTTTGTTTATTTAAGGCCAAAACATCAAGCTACATATACAATTCTTAGAAAGTAAATGTTTATTCATAACTTCAAAGTGAGTTTTAAAGTTTTAAGTTCGAAGGTTATCAGATGAAAAACATTTCATTGTGTGAACCTTTGATGATTTTTGGAAAGAGCTAGAGATGATTATTTGAAAAGAGCGAATGATTATCCCTAATGCCCCGTTTAGCTTGTGGTGAATAGACAATTTGTTACATCGTCGTGATTTTAGCGCCATATACTCATGCATGAAATAGGAAACAGTGCTTTTTTTTCTTCTGCGCTTGGCCAGTAGTTGGCAGTTGAATCTAGAATGTGCGCATACCTGCCAACTCTCAAGTCATTTTGCCTGTTTTACAAATTTGGATCATGATTAATTTGGCAACCAAACAACTATGCGCCGCCATGTCCATCAATGGCTTCACTTACTTTGTAGGGATGAAGTGACTAAATATTCATGATTGGGTCAAGAAAGCCACCCCTTTTAGTAACATGTCAAGAATGATTTGAATGTTATTTGTAAAAACCTCAGCCTGAAATTTAATGGCCTATGATTTTTCTGGGAAATTTTTTTCACAACTGTGGCATGCTAACATCTTCTATATGCTAAGGGTTACCACCCCATTCCTGTATGATTCTTCATCGACATTCACCTCTGATTTAACACTGTTATGAACAGCGTTCAATATTTCGAACTGCGATGCTAGCATCTCAGTCGAGGCTTAACTTCTGAAATAGGCAGGAAATTTCCAACGTTGTTTTGATGAGTATGGTGGGAACGCCAAACGAAATCTGCCAAAATTAATAGTGCATGCGAACAATCATTGTTCTGTTCATTAAAACCCGTCGTTTGGTGAAAGAGGTCACCGAAAAATTTTGTATAACTGAAATCATCTACCAGGGTGAGAAACATTGACACCTTCTTCGGCTGGTAAGTCGTCTCTTATTTTAGGAAACAGTATGAGTTTTAGCAATTATAATTTTTGAATTTTCTTTCCAAGAAAGTACATTTGTTTATCTATGTTGTAAACATTACTCCAAATAAGATCAGATGTACCGGCACAATTCAAACATTCCTACAGTGTTTAAACAACAAAATAAAACCCTTTTTTGCTTCGATCTTTAAGAGCTCAAGAAGCTATCATGAAAACGCTAAATTTCACTGGGTTTGATGCGACACCACATAGTGTTCCTGTTTATGCTTCTCAGACTTAAACTCACATGGGGAACAATAATAAGTTGTTGTTCACAAAATCATCCGAGACGTCAGGCTTTCCAGAAACAAGCATGACTTGGGTTTTCGAGGAGCATTTGTATAATTCAACTGTAAATGCATAGAATTTTGAATTTCAGATTGGAAATTTGCGTCTGTTGTTAACTTTAGATATTACTGCCTGTATTCCCCTAAAAAATTCAACACATTTAGTAGAGATATGAGTGGTTGGAATAAGCTGATTGTAAGTGAATGTATGAAAGTATACTTGGTAATTCCAGGAGACAACTAAAGGATTTTTTGCTTACCTCGAGAGGATCTTGAACGCCGATTAGTTGCGCATGCACTTCTCTTAATTCCCGGCAACATCAAAATAATTGCTGTATTCTTTGTTGAAAAATACCTGTTTCATTCAAATAGCGTCCTTCTTAGATATCGTAATCGGATTATGCTCTTTAACAAAGAAATGTAATTATTCTTTCCAAATTAGCGCACACGAACTGTTTTCATCAGTTGCTATATCTCATCACTTCATTTTACTTCCTTGTAAAATAACTCTTTCTTATGATCAAAGAAGAATCGAAAATAAAATCTTAAACGCATTTTGATGAAATATAAATTTGATCTTGACAATACTAAGCTTTAACCTCCAATCTGGAGAAAAATAGACCTTCGAGACGAGGAGATTGAAACGCCTTGGGTAATTAAAATTTAAAGTAATTGGCTTTGTAGATGCTTGATACTAATCGACTCACGAATTATAAAAAGCTTTTATCTGGCTTCTTCTGTTAATAACGTTCACTGTATGGCTTTGGATATCTGACCATATAAAGTTGCAGAACCATGCTACAGGCGCACCTTACTTTTTTTTATCATGATTTGAGCTTTGCCTGGCGTTCATAATTATCACTGAAAAAGGCGGTTTTGGATGAAATAACTATCCAGTTAAAGGAAATAGAAATCGGATTATCAAAATCCTCTTTTTGTGTGAAAACATCAGTCGACGAAAATGTATTTGAGTGGAACGCGCCGTAATTTAAGGGAGGTCTTTTCTATTGCTTTTACACTAGTCTTAGTAACTGTTGAAACTTTGAAAAAATTTATATTAATTATAATCTTGAACATCCTAGTGGTGCAATGCTTGTAACAACGCTTTCCAAGAGAGTATCTGCGCGTGCGTACTTCGCATAAAGATAGACTGTCTCTAGAAAAATGGTTCGGTAGTATAGAATTTGCGTTTCCCTTTCTTTTTTATGCTTTTTCTTGTTCTTTTCTTTTGTGTTTTTTTTAAATAATTAATTTCTTGGAAGCCGGCTGATAACCTTTTGGTCATAGGAAATTGGATTTTTAGATCAAGTGAAATCACTTTCATTGTTCGTTTCACTACGATGAAAAGCAAGATCGCATTTTCATTGAAATATCCCCTATACTCATTGTACGTCTTTTATCTTCTTGAAACCTTTGAACTTTGCCACGACCAAATTACTTTTGGCGACTCACACGCGCATATATTTACTCCAATTTGTTTTTGTTGTCGATAATCACGAACTTCAAGCCTCATTGGAATTTTAGTCCTATTAGGAAATGTTTAAACTGACATTAAAATCTACAGCCGGCGTCTTTTACCACAACCTCTCTTAGCGAAGACATTTTGCGACTATCCAAACACCATTTCATCTACATTGTTCTAGAAAATGAAACGAAAACATTGCGGGCCTGTTACAAATTCCCACGCTGTTGTTCTAGCCTATCTTCGGACCTGGTAACTTTTCTATTGGTACTTTGTTGAGAAAATAAATGTTTTTTTTCCATATAAGTTACAAGGCTTCGTGACATTTCTCACAATCTCGACGTTCTGAAACAGCCGGATTAGAAACAAATCTAAGTTGGTTTAAAACGTCCGTTTGCTGAACAGCGACCAAACTTCGCTTAAATGCCTGCCCGTGAGATTTTACGCCTCGTATCCATGTTTAACATGTAACATCACAAATTATCCACCGCTTTAGTTTCAACCATATTTTTATCTAAAATTGTCAGTCACCAGTTAAAATGGTGACTAATGACCTTTTTGTGATCAGCATTTAACGTTGAAGCCCTCGATCAAGCAAGGTGATTGTAGTCTCGTGCTTAACACAGACGACAAGTGAACCCTGATTTTAGTTCACAGTTAATATTGCATACATCAAAATGAACGCTTTTTTTTCCCGTGACCACCCACAGAGTGACCTTTCAGGATGTAACCATGTGTGGGCACTTTGCTGAAGTAATTACCAACGATATGATTGAGGAGGAAAATAATGTGCGCTGAGTGTCCCTCGTTTACCTGGGCTCTATTTATCAGTCATGAAAAAAGGTTCCCTTTACGAATTACAATCCTTGGTATTTCTGCACACAATCAGATTAAACTACAGAATAAGACAATACCCTTCCCTTTCGTTATCTGAAATATCTACCTATTTGGTCAGGAGGGTCATGATTCTTCTCTCTCGTTGAGTTACGAAACGGAACGGCAGAACAATATTATTCCTTTGCGTAAGCCGCCACGAAGGCTCGTTTTAATTTTGCCGCATTAGTATCAAACATGTTCAATAACTTTTCTCTGGTATCCGTAAAACCGCCGCCTATTTAGTTCGTAAAAAATTTCTTTTTTTTTAAGCAATGGCCAATGGCAACGCTGAAATTAACTCGCTCTGTTTCCACCATGTCGACCGCCACGAAGACTTCTATCACGTCGGTAGGTGACTCGTTTGAATAAAAATGCCGTAATCATCTGTTTAATCTGTTTTTCTAAGGAGTTAAATTCACATCGGAGACCTGAAGGGCTTTGTTTACCGATAAACATAGCTCTTGCCGCGGCCTAGCTTTCCTTTAAAGACGTCCTGAGCCGCCTTAGAGATCAACGGCACAATTTGTTTCTGCTTTAAATATCAGGTTCGGACTTTCTCCGCTGTCTGAAGATAACTTTAAAACTCTCATACGTTTCCTCTTGATTTTAGTTATTTTTCAAATTTTTTGTTTAGCTCAGATTTAACTTAAGGTATTTCAATTTCGTGTCTTTTCATCATAAGTACCTCTGAATCAAACACGGGCTAAAAGAACTTCGACACGCGCAAGATACCTTGCCTAACAACTCGGTTACGACTTTCTGAAGCTTCTTATTTTCAGAGCTTTCATTTGATAAAGTGAGGAGACGCTTTATATCAACAAAAATCCTCCCAAGTCTGATTAGTTAAAACGACTCATAAAGCCTTAAATAAAAGAAGAATATACGATGTTTTAAATTCGACGGACGAAATTACATCCCTCGTCAGGAAGGATAATTCTTAAATTAAATCGATATAGGTCATGGTTTAGAAGAGCAACACGAGAAATTTGATTGCAGTTCAATTCTTTTCTCCATCCATAACATCTCTGTTCCTCTAGCTTAGTTTAAAATTACCGCTTTCGTCCGCATGAATCGATGAAGGAAATTTCAAGCGTGGGCAAAAAACCGGCCCAACCCTATCGTGACGTCGGCAAGTCAGTAAAAAGCCTCGAGAAACGTAATACTAACTTATTCTAATAGCATTAGAAAGCAAATAAATTAGAACAGAAGACGGAAATACCAGTATTCCAATTTTTTTTCCACAAAGACAAAAAAAGTTAAAAGACGTTTATGGTTTACATTGATCTCTCTTGATTTCCCTATTGACCCTAATATCTCCAAAAGAATGTAATATGCGTGGCTCCGGGATGTCTCTTTAGTGGGCCGCTTGTAATATTCTATCACTGGCTCGATAAGGCAATCTGCGTGACCTCAGAAGAAACTTGGCGGCAATTTCTATAATAAGCACTTTCACACAATTACTCGTGTCTCGCCGGACTCCATCAGGCTTCCCAGGAATTCCATCAAAGAAGTGCTAGGAACCTTCCAGTGGAATCCACCTATCTGAAGATTGCAGGGTCCCTGATATTTTGTTTATTAATTGGGGGGATAGACACTTTATTAATACTTCAAACTGATTTACCACGAGGCTAGAAGCTCCAGCTCCTAGCTTAGATCTCGCCGTCTCCTGCAGCATAGCTTACACTGGAAGGTATGAAGTTCTTCTTCTCTAATATTTTGTGCACTGAATCTCTGATTCAAATATCGTTTAATATCTGTTGCGAATGCAGGGAAATTTTAACGAGCCTCCTTGCTCCAAGACACAAAATTTATCGCAAAAGCTTCCCTCTCAACAAAAAGGGCTCAATATAAGGGCTCAACAGAAAGGACTCACTCTTACTGGTGTGGCTTGTGGACTGAATATAATTTGTTTCCTGTCCTCTCTGCTCTACGGGGCTCTCTCCAGTTCCTGCGGTTTTCCTCCCGTTCTGACCACATCTGATAGCTGGGATAAGAGCTGAACCATCTTCGATCAACAAACCTTTTTTAACACGCAGCATGGGGTAGTTACACGAACTAAAATTAGTTAGTGAAGCCAGCGGAATGTTGGATTATAATGTTTGATCTAAACCAGTCAGGGAAAGCATTTTGGTGCAAGTTTGAAGATATGGCTGAACAAACAACCACGTTCCTGCAACATAATGTTGTACGTAAATCCTTTATCTTAAGCTGAGGTGATCACTCCAGGTTGTATGGGGATGGATATGCCACTGCTTAAAGCTAATTTATTACGATGCCTTTCACTAAACATTTTTTGTATAGAGGATCAAAATATTTATCGAAAATATTTATCGTCAAATATGGCTGTCGGTGCTTTAATAGGCTATCCGCAAGCCTGCAGAGAACTACTGCTTTCCGTTCAGCAAATTACCCTAACTTAACATAATGGAATATCTATCACGCCGAGAACAGTATTGAGTTTTCCTGCGTGTGAAGTTTTTCATTAACGCTTCCTTTTTTTCTAAGACTAGAACAATTTTCTTTGATTTTGTCTATCCGAAAGAGTTTCACAGAAATCGCTCGTGATGAAAACGATGCGAAAGCATTCTATTTCGTGTGCCAGGCACATGAAAGGACACGAACTGTCAAGAGGATTCGTAAATCTCACATGTACCTTTAGGCTTTCGATGGTTGATTGTCTTTGAATAGCAAATTCTTTCTGCAATCAAACGATAGATTTATCAAACATTTACATTATCTATGACGGGCGACGACCAAAATAAGAGAAAGATAGCACGTCACACGAAAAAACTCTTAATAGAAAATCTAAATTTGGAAGAAAAAACAGAGATGGTACCTTTAGAGCTCAATAGTCAAATATGACAGAATTTCGTACAAAGAAAGAACTGAGTTCTTCACGAGAAATTGAACCTCGTACCTTCGAATTCGGACTTCGCTCTCTGATGCTCTGAAACAGAACCACCATGAACTTCAGAGTTAATTAGACCATCACACACTACCAGCAACGCCGAAAGCGATTCAACGGTTGTGTAAACAGAGTAAGAAAGATAGCGGATTCAAAGCAATAAACTACAAGCTACTAGTCGCAGTTTGACAAGAGAACAGAATTCAATGACGTGTTGTTGTCATTTGCCTGCATATATATAGGTATCCGAATGCAGGCAACCGGAAGATATTGTTATCGTAAAAAGAATGTTGTTTTCGAAGGTCCAAAGGATAAAAGAAAGGTAACGTATTGTGGCCTCTGCTGATAAGAAGGAAGTCTTTGACTCACTCAACAGTAAATTTCTCCTTTCTCATCCGGCCAAAAGTTAGTTTAACGTTCGCCAGTGGAAAGAGCGATCGTTGGTATAAATCAACTGAAATCGTTTTTGAAATTTGGGCATCAATATCTTCTTTACCTCAAATTATATTCTTTTATTTGTGAGAAATACTCGCTGATTTTCCTTTCTTCTTTCAACATGAAGCGTTGACGAGAAAGTTAAAGGTTTAATGTGTTAAGAAGTTTTAATGAAAGGAAAAAAAGTCATGATTTTAGGACTAATCATTAAGCCCTTGAGGGCAAAGCTTAAGCCCTCTGTTGTTTGTTGATAACTTTGGTTGTTTGCAAAACCATGCAACTGATCATGAATGGACGCACCTTATAGCTCGCACATGCGCATCACAACTAACCTCTCCCTCTAAAAGACCTAGATAGGCATTAAAGCACATGTTGATCAGCAAAGCCGAATGATGTGAAGAATTCAATTGAGTGCCGACAATTTGGGGCGTCTAAGCACACATGAAACTTGTACATCAATCCTCACGTTAAAATTTGCCTATTCATCGTGGCTAGCTGATTGACAGTCGAACTAACATCCAGCTAAGCATAATAGAATGAATAATATTCGTGTTGACACACACGTGCCTTGGATGTGAAAATTAGATTGAATATGTTTTTATCAAAACTGAATCAATCCAATACTACCCGCGGAGAAGATTACAAATTTTTGTGGAAATATTAGTGGTCAAATGTTATGAACTTACAAATTTCAAGCAAATGAACAGTTTGCAGTAATCAGAGATGAATGCTATGGAAAGAACCTTCAATTACCAACAGCACGAAAACAGGATCGATTGAATTGCTTTTTTCCTACGGTAAACGTTATCAAGAATCCGGACAAAAGCTACCGAGGGAATTAGTCAGATTTCTCTCTTTTAAGTAGTACACGATCCAAGACTCCTCCCAAAATAATCTCCATACCTTAAACTGAACAAACAATAAAAAAAATTGTGCCTGAGGAAACTGTAAATTGTCTTATAACTGGATCAGACAATGGGGGCAATTTGGATGAAACCTGCGAATTCCAACATCCTCATCTTCAGTTCTTCGAGGCCTCGTAACCACCAGCCCTTGCCTTTAGAACGCCTAGACTGTTTATTTTCGTATCGTAATTCTAAGCTTTCTAAACGTATGTTTATTATAAATAAGAACAACACATAAGTTTATTTTAATACACGTTGTGCTACACCACGGATAATCCTGTGAAAATGTATGCTTAGCTTCAGAGTCTTTTGACAGCTTGTAGAGTAGGCGGCCAAATTTACTTGGGATAGATCCATTGTTTCTATGTTATTTCTCGACCATGAAGGAATCTAGAAGGAATCGAAAAAATCTAGTTACCGATTTAATTTTGACAAAAAAGAGCAATTAAAAAGCATTAATGCGGCATCGGATAGAGGCTCTAATCAGTTCTTTGGAGTGCATCTAGTCAGAGCTTAATCTAAATACTCGAGTGAAAGAGCTTAAGCTTCCCAGCGATCATTTCAACCAGTAAGATCTTGATACGACTATTTTCACCTACAAAAGACCACATTCCTTCTTCAAAAAGGGAAGCTTTAGTATTAAGTAAGCGTATCAGTTACCGCACGATCTACTTAATCTGCTGCTGATTGACTTGCTTGTTCAGTTGAACAAGGATCCCACCAGATTATTTAGAATATTTTTGATACAAAGTTAGGCTCAGAAATGAACTGACTTAACTCCCTTAACACATCAAGGAGCCATGAAGGATGACAGTGGACTGAGCACAACATTAGTACCTCACCAAAGCCAAACACGCATTCACTTCATTGGCACATAGGTCAAACTCCGTCCCGGAATAAACGTAACAGAATCATTGGCAATGGATTATCATCCATTGTATGCAATGAATACTTACACTAGGGTTTGTTCAGAAATGGATAAAAAAGTCAAGAAAGACGAAAAAGAAAAGAGATTATATATATGTATCAAGAGCATAGTTTAGATTGGATAGTATTCACTTATCTCTAGGTGCTGGTTTTGTAACCAATAAGTTATCTCTAGCAAGAACAAGAATATGAGAGAAGGTTAAATATGCATTGCATATCTGCCATTATAAACTATCCCATTTTGACGTAAACGAGCATTTTAACGACTTTAATTAAAATTCTAGTCCAAGACAATAAGTTCAAGTTTTTTAGAGCATAATTTTTTTTGTTAAGGAATGCACGCCTAGTTCATCAAACACGAGTCACTAAAGTGGCAAGACCTCAAATATCGAAATGATTAAAAAATCGTGATCTTAGGAAATGACTCTTCCTAAATTGACGTGAGAACGATAAAGTTTGTTTAACACAATGAAATTAAAGGATTAGAGGTTCTGGAGAAATGCATTCAGGAAAGAGAAAAAATCTTCCATGTGTCAGAAAGGAGAAAGATCTTCACATTAGGGAATCTGTGTATGCCTCGGGGTAAAACGAAGGGATGGGAATTGTAAGCACACGTTCAGTTAAAACAATTAAAACTTAAAATTCCTGCTCACCACGTAACTGTCAATTTTTGTTTGAAATTAGTATAGTTTTGAAAGGCATTTGTCAGATTTGTCAATCATTTCTTGACGGATTTGTCTCATATTAAGTGCTTCATGGATTCTATTTTCTGGTCAGGGAAGGCTCAGTCATTTAGCTGTAACACACGAGGGTTATCACGGTTGAGTTGACGTCGCACGTTTATCGAAAGTCGAACTTGCCTATGAACATCTCCAACAGAATTGCGTCTGAGCCTGTTGTGTTATTTTCGTCTTCTAACAACCCGAAGAGTGTCGACAGCTCAGTGAATTGCATGCAATAATATTTCAATTAAAGACCATAATGGATCTCAAGCAGGTCGACTCCCAGGCGCCCTGAGAATAATGCTGTGGAGTGACAGCTTGGGACATTACGAGCACAAATTTGGCAACCTTCGTGTGTCTAATTTGAGCTGCTAAGATTGATGCATACCGTGCGTCTTCAATAGATAATAATCAGTGCTATTCATTTCTTTAGAAAAACAATTTTCGCTAATATCCTGCTAATGAAAGATGCACTGCTGTCTGCATTACAGAAGAATTTTGGTTCCCACAACGAACAATGAACCTAACTGTCACATCACATTCGTCATTGTAACATTCGTAAATCAGTTATGTAACAACGCAACAGCTCCCTACCTAAAGGGAGCTGCTAGGATCCAAAACGTCTTCGTTGCAGTTGTCTGGCTTTTCCCCTATTCCCCAATTAGTGTAATGAGAGTATACACTAGAATTTTGTTAAGAATATTTCTAATTGATGAGATAGTAGATAAGATAAGGTCGGTTTGGCGTTAATTGCGGGTCTGGTTCCCACAACGGCTTATGTCCGAAGAAAAATTCTCACGGTAAATGTCTCTTATTAAGGACGTTTGTGCGGTCAAATGTCATCTATTGTGGCCTCATTGCCAGCTTTGAAGCTTTGCCAGTACGGAAAAATCTTGTTATGTTCAAAACTTCCTCTGACGTGAAATAATTCTTTAAACAGATGGCCTGAGTTGTCGGAAGTCATCTTACAGTTTTATACATTCTAAAGACAATACTAACAACAGCGCGTGTCCTCTAGTGTATAGATTAAATCAAGTCGTAGAAAAATAAACTACTAGTTTTCAAAGTGACCATCTGAGGAATTCTGCTACTTATATCATCAACAATGATTAACCGTGAAAATTTTGACCACGATGGTCTCTTATGAGTCATTATCTGTTCGAAAAACCGCATGCATCGAAAGACAATATTTTGCTTCGGAAAAATAGGAAAAGTACATTGTAATGATCTTGTTAGCCAAATTTAGAGGCGACATATGACAGCGTTGAGGATATTAGATGTCTCGTCAGTGGGACTCCGAGCCGTGTCTTTTCCAATTGCGTTTTAGTTTTCTGTCTTACCAGTCGATCACTTCAAGTTGATTAATCCGAGGGGTGTGTCATTAAAAAGGTTGTCATCTTGTGTGGTCCACCCCACATAGGTAAACATGATCTCAATCGAACAGGCCACATATACCAGGTGGCATCGAACTAAGGAAGATCAGAACGCTGTGCACCAGGATAGGCGTCGATTTCATTCTTCAGCGCGTGCCTCTAAGAGTGAAAGCTGTCACGGTCATTAACTCGATACAATTTGTTTCATAGGCTTAAGATATACGTTCATATCTTCAACGCATCATGAGAGCGGAGCAGATTCTTCCTCAAATGAGCCTGTTGGTTCTTCTTTTGATGTTCGACAACGAAGGACATTCAAGATTGGCAGAAGGCAAAACTCTCCAGAAGGTGAGTAGCTTTACATGCTTTTGGAATCAAGATAGGCTGCACTTGGTGTTATTACCAGTGAAATGTCCTAAAAGCGAACAAATCTTAAGAAATCCGCCGAAATGGTTGAACGATGCCATCGCAACGTGGCAACGGACTACCGCGCAACAACTCTGCACGCAAACACCGATCAGCAGGGGCAGTAAATTTCTTTTGTAAGTCAGCCAATTTAAAAACCTTTGAAGTGGCTTTAACTTGATTGAAATAGTTTATCTATAGCGAAGGACCGACTCTAGAATTACCTGGTATTTTAAAGGATAATCATGCTGAATCTCTCTTATTTGTCACGTGTATCATGAAGAGGCTACGCGGCTTAAAATGACGGAAACATTCCATCACCTGAAGCTTTTCAAGTGTAAGGAATGCCTTCTCAATCTGGCACTCTACTTGCACCTTTATTTTTCAAAAACAATGAAAAAATTTCATACACCCCTTTTTCTCTTTCATATTTCCTTAAAAACAAAAAAAACTTACCATGTTTTAATCAGCTTTTGAGGTGAATTGTACAGCTTATCCGTCGAGAACTTTCTTGCAAGATGAAGACTTTTTTGATCTGCAAAATGAAATCAACTTCTAGTTTATTCTGTAATCAAACTAATGGACCGTGATCTTTGGAGATGAAACAAATTGTGAATTTAAGGGAGAGATTTAGGGCCTTTTATTTTTCGGTCTGAGACGGTAAAGAAAAGAGATGAAATCTGCTGGTACGATCATGGTAAGCTTTCCATTTGTGCGCCTAAGATTGTGCTTGAAACAAAGTGGACAGTGTGACGTAGAACAAGAAACAATGCAATTGTAATGTTTATCAAGAGGCTTTGCGAAATCCACATGTACAGTGGCAAAATGCTCCCATTGTGTCAAAATCGCCAAGTTACATAAATAACAGATTTTTAAAGCAATGATCGCAATTCGGTTCGGATCTCACCACATCAGAGCAGATGGCTCTAAAACTGGCATTTTACTTCGAGGTAGGGAGTTTTCTAGCAGCACATGGGGGACAAAACGAGCATTTTAGGGTTTTAATGGAAACCACATGTGTGGGGAGCATTTTGAGATTACGAATTGCTTTATCAGAACCGCAAATCTTCCAGGCGTGATGTCTTGTTTGAATTAAGACAAGCGATGCTATTTTCTCTTTACCCTATAAATAAGCATCGACTGATGGTTTCAGCTGAGGCCTTCAAATGTTAAAATAACTCTTTCGAGAGAGTAAGGATTGAGGAATTGTTTATAATGTGAAGAGGCCGTTCGTCATTCGCTCCTCCTAACAAAGATAACAAGATGTCTTGCCACGCCACATCAGGAGAACTCACGTATCGGATGGCCTTTAAACCACGCACGTACCTCGGTCATCGAGCGCTCCATTTCGTGCGCCCTTCCCACGTATCACATGATTCACTATTAGTTCCTAATGAATGATGGTTTTGCCTTCGAATCGGACTAATCTGTTGGTATTTCGCAACAATAACTCTGTGCCTTTTTATCATCTTCAACGTCTTTTGTAAAATATCACAGTTCTCCCCTTTTAAACTGGTAAAATGAATTGAATCATCAAGGTTATCTATGGACACACAGGTTGCCATTCACTGTCTCTTAAATTGCGTGGTCCGTGCATGACCCTTTTTACCTGGCTCATCAATTACAATCCACATTTTTTGTAGTGAAGATAAACTTATGTCTAAAATAGTGACGAAGAGGTTTAATGAAAAGCCAGAACACCTTGGAAGGTCACAAGAGGCCTTAACGGATTTAGCTATACATAATTTGTGTATGTTGAAGGTGCAGCCAAGAATTTTAAAGCTTGTCTTTTGTAATCCATGTCAAAATTCAGTCCGGCCCTCACTAGCCTTGTTCCCTTTTAATCCACATACATCGCTTAAGTGTTTCTCTACTTTTGCAAACTGATATTTGAGGATTACTCAAAATTAGCGTTAAATTTCGAGCAATCACAAATAACTAAAAAAGGAAAAAAAAAATGGTAAGAACACGAAAAACAGAGTCCTCGGGAAGTTAGGCAATCAGCCAGAACTTGTGACAGTGAGGAACAGAGAAAATTATTTGAAACGCACAAAACTTTTTCCATTCTCATTTTTGATGAGGATTTTCCATTTATTTCTTAATTGAGGCAACGTTAAGGCCGCCGTATTCTGCGCCTACAAGGACAATGCATTTCCTCCGTACAACAATAAACACCATGCTAGGCAGGGAATTTGTGAATACTGGTATGTTGTCTTGGTGGCTGAATTTAGATTTCTCTTCTCGACTTAAAACAGTGAGAATAAAAACAAAAAAAGATAAAATGAATTAAGGTGCATAAGTTTGTAACGTTCGCTTTATCCACAATGTTTCAAAATATTTCATTGCATGTAAAAATGTTTTTCTTCCGTTTTTATCCTTTTTGGAAGAAAAAACGCCATAGGGCAGAAATCAATATCAAATTCTTTGCTGGGAAGTGCATACTTACCCACATTTTCCCAGCACGACTCAAAGCCTGTTCGCGGTCATCCAAAACTCTAGTTAAATTTGTGAGAACATCCCCGAATAGTGGTGACAGTTAAATTTAGAAGGATGTTTACGCTTCACAACCTTAAACTAGTCCTTTAAGCGGCCAAGGTCACTTTTGTACCTGAGTCAAATGACAAACACGAAATCAAATAATTTCCGTGAATCATTGAGTATTTAGTCTCTGCGATGAGATAGTTTGGAAACAAAACGGGTTTCTTGTCGCCAAGCTGAGCTCAAAGTAAGTGCAAAAGGTTATAATTTTGTGCTGGATGGCTGACAGCGACATCGAAAGGATTCCTGCTGAGAAAATGAATGAATAAAGATAAGCGTTAGAAATTTTTAAATCGTAATCAGCGGGTTCCAATTCAAAAGACAAAGATGGGGATATTTGTGGTCATAACTCATTCAGACCTAGCATGGAGACGATGACACCTTTTCATTCACAAGTTTAGAGTTCCTAATTCCAAGTTTGTTCATTTATCAATGCTTAGTGCGCCCATGGTGTTAATTCATCAATTTGTTCTCAATTTGGAAACTTTGATTCAATTTGCTATTGTTGTGAGTGACCTTTCTTCACTCTCCTACGGCCATCTCGAAGGATCTGTTACTTGAAAATACTTCTACATTAAAAACTTATTTTAAAACTACAACTTTCAGAAGTGAAATGGTAGTGTTGCAGAAGGCTGGTGAGTTCTGTCGGCCTTTCGCGAAGATTTAAACCAAATACTTTTCTTTGATTAATAGCATTTGGCGAGACACTTCCCCCCAAGCAAGATTGATCGCCAGAGAAGTTGGTCATTTAATCAACATCTGAAAAAGTGTCCCACATTTATCAGTAGCTTATTGCTAAGACCTGGTTGCTCCCCACATAGAATATTGGCGACCATTTAAACCAAATTATGTCATGTTTTCTTGCTCATTATCGCTATTACGGAAATTAGATCAGAAACGCGATACATTCGTCAATGGCTGTATCTGTGGATTACTGCTTTCGGTCGGATAACATTTTTGGGGCGGACGTATTTATCCGCGTTGTCTCTCACGTTACCATTTAAGAATTTTGAGCGTGCAGTTGCAAGTTTTTCTCCCCAGAACCGTGAAAGAGGAATTTTGTTGTAGAGCCATGAATGCCCTGGTCAAATTCATCTCTCAGACTTTGCATTGCAATGCGTGCGTGAGGTTTAACACTTGCTCCATGAAACATGTGCATGTAATTTGCCTGTAAGACAGGAAGTCATCCTTGTACAAACACTTTCGAGTATTTCCTGTTTTTTGCTTTCGTGTCTCGAATCACCTGAAGATACGACAAACTGCAAAGTGACAGTTCATTTGTATTTTTTGCAGACAATAGGGGATCCCTTCCGCTGAAGGAAAGGAAGTTCTTAAGTTAATAATTTATCACGTAATTCTTGCCTATGTACTCTGATGTTATATTTTAAATCAGCCGTACCATTCAGAAGGATAGGATCAATTCATTATTATTTCCGTGTAAAACTCCACTTCTTTTCATTAGCTTCTGATAAGGCATCAGAAGTTTTACTCTGACATTAAGTCGCTTACGAAAACACAAAACATAATGGCTGGGACACAACCCCTATCGCCAAAGTCTATTACGGAAACCACGCCGCCAACATTTTTAGATAATTGGGTTTGTTATTATCAGCGAAGTTCAAACAAACACAAGTCGTTGATTATCACAGACTTCCCCACATCCGTTTAATTTCATTTGGCTATCCTAGTGTAAGGGCAAATATAACCATGCGAAGTAACACGCATTTTAAAACAATTTAGGATATTAGAGCCATTGAACTAACACTTTCGTTTAGTTCAACTGTCAACGCTTTTTAAGGGTCAACTCTAGAAGAAAGACACCTCCCAATAAAAGCAGACATATGAAGTCGTCTTTGCCCTCAGAATACTTCACTAATCTTCTCTTTGTAGATGTTCTTCAGAAAAACAGTCGGTTGCATCTTCTTACACTGCTATTTCCTAAGATAATAGGATTTCTAGTCGTATATGCTCCAGAAAGCTATCTTCCTCAGATCGGATAACTCACCAAGGAGGCACCATTATAAAGTCCATTATTTTACAATATCCCATTGCTTTTCTACCAAACAAAAAGCGAAGACAAACTCTGCAAAGAAAAACAAACAAACTAACAAAACTCCCAGACACGTGCACTTTGAGAAGTTTCTTGAAAGACAAGCACGTTACGTAACGTGATTCGTTTGGTATCTTGAAAAGCGTAGTTAGTGTGAAACCTGTAGGAACGGAAACCACAGTGACAGAATAGTTTTAGATGCTTGTAGTACTTATAATTTGGCTGGGAATTCAGGCTTTACACTGAATAAACAATGTAGACCAGTACGTATTGGTTTCATGAGGTCAGACCTTAACTGAGATTTCCAAATTTAAATAAAGAAAATTTGGTGAAATGGGCAATAATGCCTACGTAGATGAATGAGGTTCTCGACCACGGCTTGGATTTTGTGGAGCAAACATGGAGCTTGAAATGACACTAAGTCATTTAAAAATATGCTGTAAAAAACGATTTTCATATATGTTTTGAAAGCCTTAGATTTCACGATAGCAATCACGTAGGGTTCAAGGACAGAGGTTAGGCTATCCTTTTTGAAGCTTTCTCACGATAAAGCAGAGCCTTTAACTTTTGATAATGTGGCTCCATCAACTGACTTGATAATGTAAATTGGTCACCGTAAAGAGTTCTTAAAAACTCTCGTTTCGAGCGTTAGCCCTTCGTTTAAGCGAATACTCCCAAGCCCCCGACGCAGCACCACAGTTTATTTAGAAACTTACTCCTTTCATAACTCTTGGTTAACATGGGTTTTTCTCGATAACTGAAGTACATATCAAAGATCTCCTCTTCAAATGACTAACATTGAGAAGATTTTTATATTTGCGATGTTTCCGAGTTGAGTCATTTTAGTGCCAGAGAGAACTTGATCGGTCTTTAACTGTCGAATAACACCTTTCATTAACCGCAAGCAAACGAAGTTTGCTGAAGGATGGGGAAAAAAATACGTATTGCAGATGACAAACTGTAGCGAAAAATAATTCAAAATTTTCAAGAAGGACAGTTGTTACCTTTTCGATCGAATTCTGCTTTTATCATTTTAAACGTTGTTGTATAATCACCGATATAAATGTATCATTTTCCATGATTTAGTGTGTAGACAGTAGCTACTTAATGAGATGTCAGTCAAAGACGATTATAAAAATGTAGACTTTACTGAAAGGTGTTCAAAGCGTAAACCGGCGTCGAAGATAAATCCTTCCTCACTGATCAGTGCATGTTTTGCTTTATTTTTCAGTTTGCTCATGACAAAAAAGGTAAGTTCAATAGTTCACATCAAACGGCATACGTGTAAAATCTCATATATCATGTTGTTATTTTTCTTTATGAAAATTATTTTGCAGTAATGTCCATTAGCCGGCTTTTAATTGAGGTCACTTCACTTACACGGAAAACGAAACAGGATAAAAGTAGTCAAAGACAGTCTTTGTCGGATTTTTTTAAGTTAGTGTGCCTGTGTGCGAACAGTGAACTTCGAAAACAACTGGATCATCAACCACGAGAACTTGAAAAGCGTCCGGATAGAACAACGCAAGTATGATGCCCAAGGCAGTCCTAAAAAAAAATAATAATAAAAAACAAAAACAAAAACAAACAATAATTCCTGAAAATTGAATTTCTGCTTACGGACCCCATCGCTCTTGGCTTTACTTCACATTGCGATAATGCGGATTCATTAGATTTCTAAAGAAGATTAAGAGATGACTAATTTGGTTTCCTGATTCGAACAAGATCAATTGCATGTGCTACGCAAAGTAAGTTAAGCTTAATGATCAGCTGTGATTTTAAAGATTTCAGCTAAAGTTTTCACAAATAAAAACCCTTACAACGCCAAACATCATGCATTCAATCAGCGAATCTTGCATCCAACGAAACTTCTTCTTGAGGTGCTGATTTTGAAGTAAAGAGTTTCTTATTTCTTCACAATTGTGAACATTAATACTCATGTAATCTTTCTCATTTCCTGGCCTAACCTGGGATCATTTTAGATGCTACAAAGCCATATCATTATAGGTATTTTTAATTTATTTCAACTATGTTAGCAGAAGTCCTCTCTCTACTCGCAATTCATGTGCCCACAATCGGCCCCGTCTCATTTGTAGTGACCTCTTCCCATTCCGCATAAAAATCCCACGATTTGACCCCAGATCATTTGTGGTCTACCTTATATCAGTATATGTCTGTCAATTTATCTCAACCCTTAAGAGCTGATGAGTAATTTGGGCTGATATTGTTAAGCAAACAACACGGATTCATCCAAGGTCCAAGAATTGTGGACATTTTTTCACTCCGGTCAAATTCTTCCATGTCCGGTTAAATGTTTGTTTTACGACGGTCTCAGAAAAGTTCAAATGAACATCGCAGTTTGTCAACTCACTGTAAAAAATGACTAGCTAGTTCTGTCCAATAGAAATTCATTCGATTTATAAATCTTTCAGTGGAATTTTGTCCAGTTCTTTTTGTTCTTGGCGGTGGCGGGGAATGAGAGAAATGGAAGGTACAAAAATATAAGAACTAACGATTCAAATAAGAAAGAAACGTTTTTCAATCAAAGAAAAAACAAATTGCTTTCATTTTATTGCCTCGCAAAAAGGTACGTCTGAAGTGAAGAAGACTCGTGACATCACGCACTTTCTCGGTACGATAGAAAAATCGGAAGGGACAAGAAATCCGATAACAGGCGATAAAATTGGAAAACTCCATTTGAAGTCCTTTTTAAGTGCCTTAACTGTGTAATAACCTCTTTTTAAAGGAAAAATGTGACTCTTTGCCCTCTATCGGCAGAGAAGTTGATTATCAATTGATTCATTTCTAGGATCTCCCCCGACATTTATCAAGTCCCTCAAGAGCAAAACGATCCGAGAAGGCAAAGGTCTGTCCCTTACTTGTAGTGTAACAGGGAAACCCAAGCCTCGTATAAAATGGAAGAAAGATGGCCGGACCATTCTAACCGATGATAGAATTACGATTCGAAACATGCATAAACTGAGGATCAAAAATGCGGGTCCTCAGGATAGTGGTATCTATCATTGTTTCGCCAAGAACCGTCATGGACAGTCTAACAGTGAAAAAGCAAAGGTGACAGTCCTAAGGTGTGTTGATAATGAAAAAAAAGCCCAGCAATTTCAATTTTGCATGCAATTTGGCATTTTATTCTTTGTCTTTTGGCATGCCCCTTGACATGCATAAAAGCTATCAATTTGGCACACGACTCGGTGTGCAGTTTAACATGCAATTTGGTATGGCCTTTGACACGCATTAAGTCCTGAATAATTTGATCTAATCACTCACTTGGGTTGGTTTTTATTCATCAATAACGATCCAAAGTAAAAAACAAGCATTGGTATTAATCGGTAAGGAAGAAATGGTATGAACGGTCGAGAGGTTCCTGGAGGGTAAGGCATTCTTCCACGCAGGGGGAGGGGGTGAGCGTTGAAGGATTTTCATCCTTAAAAATAATTTTAAATCAAATTCAAAATTGAGTAAGATCTGTTCCGACAGAAGTCTGTTTGAATAACAGCACCCTTACATATTACTTGGTCAAGAACTCAATCTCGGACCATGCGTACATCATTAGCACTTCTGTTAAGAACGTCCCTTAAAATGCAAAGTATGCTGCGATTAAAAAGAGAGAAAAACATCCAGTCTGTGCCCTTTGATCTGCGAGAACTGGCCAAACATCTTTTTTTTTTTTTTTTTTAAGTGATTGGACATGCAAGCCATACAACGGAACCATTTGCTCAAGATACATCTCCAAGGATACAAAAGTGTTTGTTCAACAACTCAGACCACAGCGTGAATCGGAAAAGAAAATTATTCATGCAGCTTCAGTCCTAACAGGCTACATGAGTACTCAATGCAAAGATTCGCTTCTGAGAGCCCTCTGTTACAACCTCTTTGCACCGTGCCAAGGCGGAAAGCATAGGAGATCTCCGAGACGCCTTTGCAAGGACGATTGTGAAGTTATTCAAGGCAGGGCCTGTTCAAAAGAAATAAAGTTGCTTAACGAAAGGCTTGGCGGAAATGCCGATGAAATTATTCCAAACTGTTCCTCGTTGCCGTTTCAGAGCACAGTTGAAGCAAAGAATTGTTTACCGATACGTAAGTGTTCAATAATGCTAAGTGAGTAATTCACAACTCTTTTCAATCTTATAAGTCGATAATTTTTACAGATTTTATTTTTGAATCTTAGATTTCTTTGTGATTTTAGTTACAGGGCCGTTTTGATAATAGTTCTTTTTAATAGAATTGATAGGTTATCCTGTATAAATATTCGCCTTATTATTATTAGTATTATTATTATCATTATCATAATGTGCTATTGTGTTGAAGAAAGAGTGGCGAATAACTCTGTGGGTGTACTTAACAAGAAGCATGCTGTTTAGGTTAACGGTTCTTTGAGGTTTGTTATGTAACATTTTAACTTCTGTTTTATTTTTATTGTCAAGGAAACAAAATGCAAACGTGTGAGACGTCCAAAGGTGAGACAAAAGAAAAATCGAATCATTATAACTACTTTTTTGTAAGAAAAAATATATACACGATATGTTGATTGCTGAAGTGATGGGTGAAGAAGAGAGAGTGACAAACATTTGAACATCAACAAAGAGGCATATATCTGTAAGCGAAATCAAAGTGACGATGTACATTTTTCGTACGGTTTCCGAATCGTTTTCGAAATTTTCACGAGGAATCCTAAACGTGAACAAAGGTTACTAGTAATGATGTAAAATTTGAAAGGAAAAAAAAAAAACTTTGAAATATTTCTTTATCATGCAGATCCATTTCAAGCAAACATCAAGCCATTAAAAAGGACCTTTTCGATATGCAGTAAAAGATTTAGCCGGATCGATAAAATTTACAACAAAGAGGTACTCAGTCTCGTGAAAAACGTGAAGGCAGAGCTGCACAATGGTAACATGGCGCTAGAATCACAGTCTATGGAGTTATCGACTTATTGTCTTTCTGCCTCTCTCCCTCTGAGCAAACTGGTTCATGATTGGACAGCTTACTTTAGGACGCCACTCCTCCCCAACCTTCCACGACCATACAACTTGACGGTTCTTGGATTGGAAATTTCGATGGTAAATTCAAGTGTTGGCTCCATATGGGTTCCTCTCGGCTACGCAGCAATATACACAGTACACAGGAAGATCACCTTGCGAAACGTGACCTTCTTTTATCGACACCAGTCAGGACATGGATCCTTCATTGCTAAAGGGAAGTACAAAATTTGTGATACTGTTTTTGATACGACTGTCGAATCACTTCCAGATGGTAATGTCAAGCTCAGCGGTAATTCAGAAACACCCATTGATGTAAGCACCATCGAAAATGCCTTCGTGTCCGCAAGTCCGTCTTCGATGTTGGTCAAAGCGATCGAAAAAGTCAACTTATTTGTGCTTCGTTTGA